>NC_077233.1:174790149-174986094 GCF_027887165.1 Monodelphis domestica | reverse complement strand
CCTCAGTTTGACATTTAAAGCCCTCCACAATCTAATTTTATATTTCTGCCCTTTACAAACTCTAACTTCTAGTCAAACTAGCCTTCCTGCTGCACCCCAGTCTTGGAGACCCCCTCAGTTCAACTCTAGCTCCTCAGTAAGTTTCAGCTCATGGGTCATCTTCCCAGAAGAAGTATTGCCTCTAGTTCCCACTAGTTCTTCCTCTATTCTCTATTCCCTCTAATTCTTCCTCCTCAATTGTAGGATCCTAGATTTAGAGCTGAATTCCAGTAGAAAGGGACCTAAGTCCACCCTCCTCCCCATTTTACAGAAGAGTAACAAAGCTAGTAACTGATTTGCCACCTAGCCTCTTATCGCTGTGCCACCTAGCTGCCTTTAATGTATCTACCTATCTGTTTACATGATGGATATCCCCACCTCCCAACAGAACAAAATGTTCCTTGAGAGCAAGAACTGCTTCTCCTTTTGTTTTTCTATACTAAGGGTTTTTCATATAATCAGACTGTAATTGTCTGGGGCTTTGAGATGGCTCAGTAGATGCAGTGCTGAGCCTAGAGTCAGGAAGACCTGAGTTCGAATGTGACTTCAGATACTAGCAGTGTGGCCTTGTCATTTCACTTCACCCTGCTTGCCTCAGTTTCCTCACCTGTAAAATGAGTTGGAGAAGGAAATGGCTAACGACTCTAGGATCTTTGCCAAGAAAACCTGAAATGGGGTCACAAACAGTCAGGCACAATTGAACAACAAAATGTTGGATCATATCTACCCTGACAAGGTAGAATATGGGATCAAGTTTACACAACTGATAGTAACTGATGTACAGAAGGAAAGGAAAGAAAAGAACATTTTGTACAATATAATGAGAGAGACATATACAGGCTGAAAGTAGAATACCCAGGGAACAAGGACTCAACACAACTCAACAACTCTGAGTACTGACAACAGTACTCAAAGGAGTATGCTTTTGTGCCCTTCCAGTCCCTCCAGTCTGCAAATGATTTCACAATAAAAGGATTCTGGGAGTCCTTCTCTACCCACTCCACACTAACAGAATGCCCAAGAGTTGCCCGACTCTCTCTTTGAAACCACCATCTTACAATATTTAGGTTAAATATGGTCAGAGGCCCTCACTTCTCTTCTTTTCTATCACTGAAACCTATAGGAGTTTATTGAGCCCTGCTCTGTCAGATGTTGTGGGGAATACAACAAAATACAAAACAAAGCCCCTGCTTTCAAAACTAACCCATATGAAACAACTCAAGAACAACAGAAGATCCTGAACAATTAGTCTAAACTACAAGCAACATAGGATGTCAGAGAATAGGAAAAACCAGTGGGGATTGGGCTTAGTCACACAAGGCTTCCCAAGAAGGTGGACCTTGAAAGATGGATAAGATTCCAAAGACTCAAGTGTCCAATTACACATAAGCTGCAAAGGAACAAAAGGCAGTGAGGGATTAAATTGGACTGCGCATGGATATTTCCAGTGTCCTCCAAGCTTCTTAATGCTAGAGACAAGAATCATTCAAGCAGCATTAAGGACTACAAAACAGCAGTAATCATCCCCAGAGTTGAGAATTCTCCTTCCATCAAGAGAGGGATGTGATACATTTTGAAGAATGAAGGCAAATACACAGGAAATGTTTCTAGCTTTCTCCCATTATAGAAAGCACAGCTTAGTTGGGCCGGAAAGACTTTAACCTGCAAGGCCAATATGTAGAGAGAAGGTAGTGGCTCTTTTATCTTCCCTGGCACACTCTCTAAGGTATGCAACCCCAAACAGCAGGGATTGGTCTTTGAACACATTTGCATTACAAATACATCTGACTTCCTTCCTAGATTCATCCAGAAATTTTCTTCTGCAATCACACTCCTCTTGATTTTCCTCCTGCTCATAGGATAGGTAGTTTTATTACTACATAATGTTCTTTCCCCAAAGCTAATAGAATTCATATAATCACAGAGCTGGAAGGGATTTTAAACAAACACATTCATTCCACCAACATTTATTAAAAGACCACTATGGGCAAGGTACTGTGCTAGGTATTGTGGATTTTTTTAAAAGATAAAATGCAGCACATTCCCCAACCTCAAGGGGGTTTAAAATCTACTAGGATCAATATAACCTACACATAGTTAAGTGTCCTACAGGAGAAGAAGGTATGGTAGAAACAAAGAGGAATCCCAAAGTGATCTGGGAAAATTTATAGAGGGAGAAAACACTTTCAACTGAGGGAACGAGGAAAGACTGAGCTGAACCTGAAGAAAGGAATGCTAAAACTAAAAAGAAGAAGAAAGTTCAATTCAGGAAGAAGGGATGCCTGAAAGGGGAGAGTACAAGAAGAGGAGTATCGTGAAATAAGGCTGGAGACGAAGCAGTCTGTGGAAGGCCCTAAATGTCAAATTAAAGAGTTTCTATTTTCTAAGGCAGTAAGTTTTGGAGCAAGGAATTAGTGTGGTCAAATGTATTACAAAAAGGTTATTTGGGCAGCAATATGAAGGATAGATTAAAGAAAAGGAGAGTCTAGAGGCAAGGTCAAGAGACTAGACACTCCTATTTCATAGTGATAGCTAACATTTATAAGATTCAAAACCATTCCTCACAACAACCCTATGAGGTTGGTGCCATTTTGATTATTTCCATTTTACAGTGAGAAAACTGAATCTGAGAATGGCTGAGTGACTTGGCCAGGGTCCCACATCAAGTAAGTGTCTGAGGCAGAATTTGAACCTACATCTTCATGACTCTCATTTCTGAAATACTCCATCTAGCTGCCTCTATACTAATAATGAACAATTACAGAGTGATTTTGGAGAAGGAAATGGTAAACTACTCCAGTCTCTTTGCCAAGAAAACCCCAAATGCAGTTATGAAAAGTCTGACACAACTGAAATAACTAAACAACAAAATATAGCATTAGGAATTGCAAAGTATCTTATTTATTATTTTATTATATTGTTATTATTATATTATTTTATATATATCATATATATAATTTATTATGTATTATATATAAATAAAAATATATTGTATATTATATTATTAAATATTAAATTAAATATTAAATATTATATTATTAAATAAGCATATAGGTATACCACTAAAAGCAGACATGCACATGCCTAGGACCAAAATTGACTTTGGTCACCTGTTGCAATTGGTCAGAACTAAAAAAATTTTTAATGAAACCTAAAAAAAAGAAAGAAAGAAAAAACCTAAGGTCTAACCCAAGAGCCCACCCTTTACAGTGTCTTGATTTATCCAAAATAGGGAATCAGATAAGGATAGGGTCAATATTCTCTTTTCTCATTTCCATCATAAAATAAAAGCACAGAAGTAGCAAGATGTCCCTAAGCTATTCTGTGCCCAAATAACATTTAACCAATGCAATTTTCCATCATCCAAAACTATTGACAGCAGCAGGGACCTGGAAAAGAAGAGGGTAGGGCTTTTTATAGGTCTTCCTAGTATTCATAGAGCCTCCAGTTTTGAAAGACTTCTACAAAGATCATGTTGAAAAATCACATTCTACTGAGCCTACCCCTAGAAAAGTAGCCAGAACACATTTCTACCTTTCTCCCACAGAACTGAGAATTTGAGGGCTGTAGAATATATATTTTTCATCTTCTCTTGATTGCACAAAACATTCAGCTCTCCAAAATATGTTCAGTCTTCAATCATTTAGAGAGAAGAACATTCACCATATTTTCCCTGACAACAAGGAACAAAACCAGAAGCAATAACATCTGAAACTCTTAATGTTTGATTACAGACAGCCAAGGGTGGGGGATCATTTTTCCCCAGGTACAGAGGAGAAGATGGATGGAAGCAAGACCAAAATTAAGAAAGTCAATATGCATCAATTCCAATGGCACCATGAAAAGAGGAGAAACTGGTATGATCAGAAGCCTCAGAAATCACAAGTAATAGCAAAGAGACTCCATCCTTTTCGGGGTTTCCTATTGTCTCCCCTCTACTGTTTATGCCCTCTGCCAAAATATTTTTAAGATTTTGAGTGAGTTGCTTCAGATGACCGGATTTGACCCAATGGAAAAAGTTGAATGTTCAATTCCTGAAATTCACACTCCCACTGTTCACCATGATCAGCAATATATCTACAACATAAAACGTGTCTCAACCATACAATAGTTAAAGACCAGTATATTGTACCCCCTCTGGTTGTGATTTGAAGTAAAGCATCCTGGGTTACCTTGACATCAAATGTGAGACTGAATTCATCCATGTTCACAACATTAATGTCATCCTTTACTCCTCCCCTCTCCCTCACCCCACCCCAATCAGTTGCCCAGTCATGTCATTTTTAGCTTCATATCATCTCTAACATTTGCCCCCTTCTCTCCATTGTCACAACTCCCACCCTAGTTCAGACCTTTGCCCTCTCTGACCTGAACTACCTGCAATACTGTCCTAAACTACTCTCCACACAGCTGCCAACACAATCTTCCTAAATCTCTGACCATGTTATTCCTCCCTTCAAGAATCTTCAATTATTTCCTATTGCCTCTGGTCTAAGATAAAATACAAACTCCTCGGCTTGATATTTAAAGGCCTTCCCTCACAGGTTTATTCCTGTCTACCTTTCTACAGCTTTTTACTTTCTCACTTTTTACACATTCTATTTTCCAGCCAAACTGGCCTCCCTCAATATACTATCTCCTTTTGCAAGCTCCTCCTTCCTCACCTTACCTTTTAAACTCCTCAGCTTCCTTCAAGGTTCAACATGCAGGTTTCTTTTATAGGATCTTTCCTGACTTCCAGGACTCCCCCCAACAGCTTTTTGTGCTCTCAACTACCGAGAAATATCTTTCATGTTGTATTCACTCCCTGACAATAGGATCTATTTTTCATTTCACCTTGTTTTTTCTCCAGCTCCTAATTCATAATAGGCAATCAATAAATACATGTTGAACAGAATTAGCAGAAAAAGATTGGGAAGACCAGGAAGTATAACTCTTGAACTGAGGTGTTAAAGAAACTAATCTCTCCTTAATAATTCATTTCACTGATAGCAGAGCAAAAAGGGCAAAAGAGTCTCATTGCCTAAAATTGAGCACAATGAAAAAAGTTGAGTTGTAAGGGGCTTTACAAAGAAAGACCTATGGAAGAGTCAAGAAAGGACCTCTACAATCAAATATTGGATCTCCTTGAAAAGCTGAAAGGGATTGCAATCAAGAGCAATGCCAATTAGAATATAAAATCTTTGGTGAAATCTTATCAATGAGTGAAAATTAACTAAGTACTTCCTGTGTGCTAAGTTCTGAAGATATAAATACTGAAATATGATCCCTCCCCTCAAAGAGTTTATATTTTGATGGAGGAATACCACACATAGAGGGTAGTAGCCAGAGAAAAGAATTTTGATGTAGTTAGTCACAGGAATCAACTGTAACTGGAGCGGTAGGTTAAGTGATGATCGTGCCCTTTCTAGTAGAAATGTTACTGCTGACTAATGTTCCCACTTCAAGAAAACGAGGTAATTTTATGGTGGCTGGATAAGGCTGGATAAGGATGAAATATAGTTGGAGGGGGTGAATTTGCACACACTCACTCACCTAACAATCATCAGAGCTCAGCCCCAGGGCCAAATTCTAAAACTGAGTAGATGACCTCTCCTAGGGATGGGAATGGGGATGGACATGTTCCCTGAAGTTTTGAGTCCAGAAGGTGGATGTTTCAAGTGGGAATAAAGTTGAGAGCAGGAGAAACTTTGGAAAAGAAGTTGACAAGATGCTGAGGTAGGCTCTGGTTTCCTGGTGGATAGCAGGTGAGGCATGTCTAGTGTAGACTACATATAATGAGTTAGGTGAGTTTTTATTCACCTATGGATCAGAACAACTCAAGCCCAGGGCAGAGTTCCAAAGTTGAGTGGATTAACTACCCCAAAGTTAATGGTGGAAGATTATGAGCATTCTCACCTCATAAAACAGTGAAAAACATCAGAGGGGAAAAAAACAAGTTTACAGAAAGCTTGGCAGGAAACCCAACTAAGCAAAATCATCCAGAGGGCATTTAAGGATGAAACTGGAAGGATAAACATTTGAAAAAAATAGAAAAGGCCTGTAATCATTTTTTTATGAATTCTTTTCTCCACCAATGACAGTAAAGTCATCCATTTTGGAGTCAATATCTCAGTCCCAAATGCACTACTTAAGGAGCAGAAATGTCATTAAAAAACAAATAAGAACAAAAGATGAAAGAAAATCCTTAACTAGACCAAGATCTTCTTGGAAGAGATACATGCTAGAGATGGTGATTACAGAACACTGAGAAAATGATCCCCAAGCTATCTGAAAGGATATAGAATAAGATTAGATAAAGGGAGGAAGGCAGAAGAAGAAATCAGTACTATTATTACTTTTCCCCCCAAAGAATTGTAACTATCCATAACTATCAACCTATATTTTTACTTTCTCATCTCTACAAAATATTTATGAAAATATTCTACTCGTGCTTCAAGGGCCCTTTTGAGAAAGATTTGAAGAGGGAATAAAGGGTTTTGCAAATGAGATCCTATAGCAGGCCACACCTCTATGACCACATAATCAAAGAACTAACTCCTACTATATTCAAAAAGCTATCAACATATATAATAAAAAGATGTAGAATATATCGTGGTGCTTACTGTTTATTAGCAATAAGAAAGAATTTGAATTAGTAATACAAACCTGACCTAAAGTCTTTCTTCCAACAAGATGTTTCCAACATCAAAATCATTCAAGATCTTGAAAGATCTAACCACAGAGATAATCTTCTTTTGATAATTCTCTAATTTTTAATACTGAGAAGGATAAAAAAAGATGGCATGCTTGCCAAAGGTGTTCACCACCATCATGGGGAATATTTTATTCAAGGTCCATGAAGAAAAACAACTCTTTATTGGTGTTGAGGTCTTCCAAATTCTATTTAAGGATGAAATTGCTCTGATATCACCAAGTCTGACAATGCAGAGTCCCATAAATGAAATTCATAATCACTCTAAAGAATTTATCATCTATACAAAAACAAAATGGATGAAGAATGGCTATTGTGGAGATTACAACATGCACTTAGATGGATAGTTCATCTCTTACTCAAATACTACAGATTAAAAATGAACTAGTCCTAGAAATAAACAAGAGCATAAGAAAGACAAAAATGCAGATTTTAGAGTTTATCTAGTCTAATCCTCTTATTTTAGAGATTAAGAAACCAAGGCCTAGTGGAAGCAAATAACTTGTCCAACATAATATAGGTTACAAAAGTAGAGTTGTATTTTAAGCCTAGGTCCTCAGACACCCAAACCAGTACTCTTTTCACTGTACCTTTCTACCTCCTTTTAACTATTCTTCATATGTTATAGTTACAATTCCCTCACCATCATCTTCGCCCACTTCATATGAGTTTTAAATTATGGTAAATAAATGCAATGAAATATTATCTAAGAAAAAAGAGCATGATGAATAAAAGAGAAACCTGTGAATATATATGAACTGATGCAAAGTGAAGCAAGTGAAATGGGTACCCAATGTGCAAGGTGTATACTGATGCACAATAACTATGACAATGGAAATGGCAAGAACAATTCTTCTTATTGTATTTCAGGTTTTATGATATCCCTTGTTCAATATGGCACCCTTCGATGAACACAATATGCCCAGGATTGTCTATCCAGATAGCTGGGACTACTATATCTTCCTTATTCTGAATTTGGGGGAAAATATGGAAGGGAAGGGGGAAAGAAAGGAGTACTAGATAAATCACAGACCTGAGATTTCATCTATGGAAAACTCCCCGAGATGAAAATTTCCCCTGCTAAGGTAGAGTAGCAGTCTCCTATAATGTGTAGTCTTAGAGAGCTTCCTAGTACACTTCTAGGTTGTGATTTGCCCATAGTCAACATCTAGTATACCTAAGAGACAGGACTTAAATCTTGGTCTCTCTGAGTCCAAGGTCAGCCCTCTATCTGCTGCCATGCCATTTTGCCTGTCTTTCTGAGCATTGCACAGCCTAAAACTGCATTTTCACCAGAAAAGTCCTTTGGAATCTTGATAATAGTTCCCAAAGTTGATACCCAGAAGGCACAATCCCCTGGGACATCCCACCAAATTGTGAATAGCTGAGCCTACTATAAGCCTTAGACTAGTAGCAGGGTTGGTCACCAAGTAATGAAATTTTTTAGCCATAAAAATTCATGAAATATACTAAAGCAAGAAATCATTATCATCTGAATTCGTGGAAGACATGCCCACAGCAGTAAAATCACAGCAATTTTCAAGTATTCAGGTTTGTCGATAGGGCTACCACATCACATTCAGCAAAAGTCCCTATATCTTTCCCATGCATTCTGCTACACACATACAGTTCAACCTCCATTCTGTAGTTTTGTTGGTTTTTCTTGACCCACATGCACAGAGAAATAGAAAAAGCTTTCCCTAGACACTCAAGCCAGTCAGAATGTGACTAAGAAAAATCAGTGACTTTTAGAAAACCATATTCTTTTTGGAACTAGGGTTTTCTTCATTGGAGTCTAAATAAACCCCCCAAAAGAAGACAATTGTGTCCCCAAGGCTTTCAACTTTCTGTCTACAGCTAAACAGAGGAGGGAGGGAAAGATTTCCTGAGCCAATTTGCAATGGTGTTCTTTTGCCAGGGTAAACAAGGGCCTCTCGCTGACAATTAAAATGAGGAATCCTTGAGTTCAAGGAGTTTAAAAATGAGACTACTGCATCAATTTCTCTCAACCATTTCAATTCCCTCATTTGGCAGTAAATGCTTCTTAAAATGACTGATTTTATAGTAACCTTCTATGCTGTAGAAGGGAAAGTAAGTTCATGTGCAAGACTTTTGTACACAAAAAATATATATTAAAGGATATTATATACAGCTAACCAATGACTCAGGAAGGCTGGTGATAGGAGAAGTGGATACTTCAGTCCTCCAAATCCAGATCTGAATTGATTATTCTGAATTAGACTATTATATGGTAAATCCAGAAAAGACTTCCCAGGTTTTCCTTTTGTAAAGGAAAAAGTTCAATTTTAAGGTGTGTCAGAAATACTCCCTTCTTTTCAGGAGTCCTAGGACTGGTAAAGTAAATTGTTGTTACCTCTGCTTTCAAATCTATACTTTAGGACCATGATGGCAAAACTATGGCAAGTGTGCCAGGAAAGTCACAGAGCCCTCTATGTAAGTATGCCTATAGTTACTGGCCAGATTTCATTACTAGAAAGTCAGAGGGACTCAAGGAGAAGTGGTTTCCCTTCCCTTCTCCATGTACCTGAAGACATTGCTCACTTCATCTGCCCCTCTACCCAGCAGCCCAGTGGAGTTCTTCCTCCCTCCCCTATCTAGGGTAAGAGGCAGGGGGGTAGGCCAGGGGAATGTAGGGGTGGGGCACAGCATTCCATCTCTAAAAGGTTCACCATCACTGCCTTACGATTTCAAAGTGTAGTAATCAGGTGAGGAGAATGAGAGTATGAGAATAGAATGTCCCTTGATTTACCCAAAATTAGCAAAATGGGTAATGGGGTGGGTTACAGGGTCTTATCTATGATGCCGGATAGTATGGAGTCATTTGGGTCAAAATAAACTCTCTGAGGTTACTGGGAAAAGAGAAGACTTCATCTGGTTGTGGGGATAAAACCAGAGGACAATTAATAGTTAATGAGATACATGACAATTGTTGGAGTGCCAAGTAAGGAATCTAAAGCCTCACAGAAGTACTTATGGGCAGCTTTCTTTTTCCCTCTTGGGATTCCACATGTCAAATACTCACTTAAACTCTCTGGAGTTAAAGGGATAGGGAAGAGGAGCAGTAATGAGGGAATAAAGAACAAATTTCTAATATACAGAGATCCTAAGGAGATCTCGCTTTTACTTATGAATAAAGTTACATATAAATGTGTATTCACATGTATGTATTTCATAGCAAGCAATATTAATGCATTTACATTTCTCAGAGCAAGGAAGGAAAGTGCTTACAGTTGTAAGACTTTAAGAAGCAAAACTATATTTTTAAATACCTAAGAAAGGGATTCAGGAGTACAGCAGGAGGTCTTATCCTGGAGTCCATGAATATATTTCAGGGTGTTCATGAATGTGGATGGAAAAAAATATTGTACCTTTATATTCACTACCCCTTGGTTTCCTTTCTAATCTGAATGTATTTTATTTTGTGTGTTTAAAACATTATTCTGATACTAAAGGCTTCCCCAGATTGGCAAAAGGTATCCATGACACACACAAAAAAGAATAAGAAATCCTAAACTACAAAGAACAGACATTCAATGCTTTACATGAAGTGTTGTTGGCCCTCCAACTCAAAGCTAGTCCCAACAATGGTGAAAGAGGGCTGGTAATGTGAGTTTCGTAATGTGATGGGAAAATGCTTGGTCTCTGGGATAATCCCCAAGATGTCTCTTAGCTCTTTGTCCCTGCTTCTGCTCCACATCACTAAGACAGAACCTGAAAAGACAGGATCTCAGGCTGGGAAGAATCTGCATTCCTAATTTAAAATCCAACTTGTTTACCACCTACTTTCTCATAAATTTAACCCACCTCTGCTTGGAATGTCAGCCTATACTAGCTGGCATGGTTCATCCTCAAGGCTTGACTTCAACAACTTCTATAACCATGTACCCAGAATGCCCTGCACCTTAAAGTCCAACCTATACTGTAGGGGGGAAGATGGAAGGGCTTCTGCTTTGACATAGTCCACAAGAGAGAAGAAAGCCACAGATCTAAGACTCAGCTTGTTGTACTTTCCAATTACCTTACTAATGAGGATTCTTGAGTAAAGTGCCTATTGGCATGGTAAATTAAAGAGACCTTAAATTAATTGCCTGCAAGTTTTCTTACTGTATTTAACAAATGGGGTCCCTGCTAAACAAATACCAAGAGTAATTGGGTCTTGCCCCATCTAGTTACCACTCCTCCAACTGGGAGTGAACAGGGTACCAACGTCAAGCATGTGACGAGGTAGCAGCAGCAGCCGAGAACCTCTAGGGACCAAGATAGCTCAGGCAGTAGTGGCCATATGGATTTTGCTCACTGCATTCTCAGATCCACTGGAAGTCTCAGCCTGATGGACAGCGTGGGAGTTAAGACAAAGGACTGAGCACAGCTTCCTTAAAACCTGTTTGTTAAGATTCTAAGATCCATCAATTCATAACACGTTCACTGACTCTTCAATTAATCACTAGTGATAACTTTAGAACATTGGATACAGATTTAGAACTGGAAGGGAGCTTGAAGACCATCTAATTCAAACCCTCTAATTTTATACTTGAGGAAACCGAGGCCAAGAGAAGTGACATGAAGTGACTTACTCTAGGTCACACAGTAAGTAGAAGAGCCAAGGTGTGAAACCAAGTCCTTTAACTCCAAATCCAGGGCTTTATAACCACCACTCTTCCTCTCAAATGAAGTATGAATTAGTTCATCCTAATTTGAGGCCCATCACCTGGGCAGATGGCATTTATCCTTTTTTTTTCCATAGCCAGGAAGGCTTTAGTCTTTCTTCTAAAGGCAGTAAAGTGGCAAAATGGATAAAGCACTGAACCTGGAGTCAGGAAGACCCGAGTTCAAATCCTGACTCAAATACTTACTAGCTATGTGACCCTGGACATGTCATTAATATCTTCCTTCATTTCCTCATCTATAAGATGTAAATCATAAAAATATCAATTTCCCAGCATTGTGAAAAGCAAATAAGATTATATTTGTACATAATAGGTTACATAATAAATGTTTGTTCCTTTCTCCTTAGTACTCTATAGCCTTTTCTAGTATAGGAAAGTTATTTCTACCCTTAAATCTCCAAAGATCCCACCTCATTTTAGATATCATCAGGCTCAAGAACTGGAACAAACCAATCAAATTGAAACTACCAGAATCAGAGATTCCACAGGCTAATTTTAAATGTTCAATGGCCCTGCCCCTAGAGTCAGAGGTTCCATATTTAAATCTTGGGATGCATCCTACCCATTTCATTAAAGTCAAGTCAAAACCTCCATGAGCTTTAGTCTCCTCATCTTTAAAATGAAGGTGTCAGACTAAATGGCCTCTGAGGCTCCAGATCCTAAGTCCTCTAGAGAACCCTGCTGATCTTTACTAGACTCTTCTAGAAAAAAAAAAGATTCTAAATATGCCATGGATATAGAACTCAACATGGTCTCATTCCTCTAATTAAGGAAATCTTAGCCAGTAGTCTATGAACTATTTGAAAAAAACCTTTTGGTAACTATTTCAGCATCATTGGTTTCCTTTGTAATGCTCTGTATTTTATGCATTTAAAAGCATTATTCTGAGAAAGGGTCTATATGCTTCACCTGACTGCCAAAAGGGTCCAAGAAACAAAAACACACACTCCAAGTTAAGAACCCCTTCTCTGACGAAATGTAAATTTTTTAATAATTTTTCAGTTAATTTCTGTTCAACTAAGAAATATTTTCTTTCCCTCCGACCTCTTTGCTTCTCCCTTAGTAAGAAAAGAAAAATAGAAAGTTCTTATAATACATGCCTACTCAAGTAAAACAAATTACCATGTTGGTATTATCCAGAAACATATGTCTTATTTTGCATACTTAGTGCATTTCTTTTATTGGATTCCTCTTTTGGTCACTGATCTTGGTCAAGTAACTCAGGCCTTCCAAGAATCTGTCACAATTCAGGAAACAGGAAGGTAATTTTCAACAGAAAGTTGCAGCTCTTCCCATTAAGTTCAGATTCTCACTGTCATGCCATGTTTCCCAAGAAGCCAAAATCGTGGCAGACAGCATCAACTTCTCAAAGAATACTTGACCATCAGGGCCTATTAGATATACCTAAGAGACAGGAGCAACCTTATGACACCACCTGTATTGACTTTAGGTAGGAGTCCACCTAATCATTAACACTGACAGAATTATCCCAGGAGAGCTCCAGAGTTGGTCATCTTACAGTACACTTAAAAACATCAACTTTCCATAAGCCTAAGAATTTGGGTCTTGGGTAGTCATTAGTAGCCTGAGTCTCTTGTGGACACTGCTAGGGAGGATAATCTATCCACTTATACAGATGAGGTCCATGAAGGACCTCTGCCTAGCCATACCCTTGTTCCTTGGGACCCTTACTGTCACATGGTACAGTGGGGAAAGAATTAAACTTGGAGAGAAGAGAAAAGAGATTTAGAGCTCTTTTGGATTTTGGAGGCAATCTCATTTTACATGTAATAGAGCTTTCCTCATCTCTACTCATCAGTTCATCTAATGTCTCACTTTCTTCAAGAATCCTTTTCCAACCCTGCTTAAATCTAGTATTTTCCCTTGGTTTATGATGTCTAGTTTATCTTGCCCATATCTTGCTCTTACAGGTTTTTTCCATGTTGTCTCCTCTAACTAGACTATAAGTGCGTTGAGAACAAGGACTGGATTTTTGTTTTTGTTGCCTTCCTTTTTTGTCCCCACTGCTTAGCAGAGTCCCTGACATATTAGGCACTTAATAAATGCTTTTTGACAGGGAAATGGCATGCCTTCTGAAGTTTGTAGTTCAGAGGACCAAACTTTTCCTCCCATCACTAAGAGCAATTTAGACTATCACATTTTCTTGATACAGAAGTCAGATTTGACTCATACCCAAAAGTTCTGAAAAAGATGCACACAGAGTAGACCAAGAGGAAGGGTTTGGAACTATATGAACTGAGCAATAGCAGTAATGGGGGAGATGGCATCCTCAGACATGGCCAAGACTTAAGGAGCCAAGCTGAAAAGAAGCAACAGTACAGGAGAAATGGGGTGGGGGATAGAAACAGAGAGACAGAGACAGACAGAGAAAGACAGAGAGACAGAGCACTGAGTCATAACAGAGAAGAAAGAAACTGAGAGGAGTTGGTTTTTTTTTAATATCTGCAGGCATTTGAAAACAAAGAACTGAGATTAAAGTTGCTGATTATAATCACTCATTCAAGGACTAACGCAATCTTCAAGGGTCTACTCTTTCCCCAATTTCCCTGCCCTGTACTATCTGTCTTAGTAACAGACAATATTTTATAATGTGTACATATATATATGTATGTATGTTTACATATATATTACTCTTCTTCCTTTATTTCATTTATACAAGCATTTTCCGTGTCCTCAATTTGCTTTATAGATGAAGAAAATTAGTTTTAGTCATGAGGTTTATATAGCATATTTATTTCATGCCAAGAAAAGGGAAATGAGGTAAATGAGAATTTATCCAGATATATACAATATTGAAATTAGAATATTGGACCAAGGCTCTGTCTAAATGTTGGAAATTTTCCTGACTAGGGGTTGAGAGCTATTGTGATTATATTAACATTGCATCTGATATAAATCCATAAAATAGCAAGGAAAGGGACCAAGGAGGCCTGAAAGCTATTATATTTCCTTAAGGTGAAAAGCAAGGTGATTTTTCTAAAAAGGAAAGTGGCTGATTTAATCTCCAGACAAGAGGGCACAGAGAATAGAAGAAATAGTAATGGAGGGAAAAACCCAAACCCTAAACCATGCTCATGAAGAAGATATACAAGATCCAGGAAGGATACAGCTTCACCTCCATTGTCCAGAAGGGACAAGAAAAACAGAATTAAGTATGAGTTAGTGAATTTTTTTACATTCTCTCTCTCTCTCTCTCTCTCTCTCTCTCTCTATATATATATATATATATATATATATATATATATATATATTAACAATTATGACATATAGAAAAGGTAATTGAGAAACATAAAGATTAAATGACTTACCCATAGTCTCACAGCTAGCAAATGTCAGAGGTAAGATTGAACTCAGCTCTTCTTGACTGCAGGACCAGCTTTCTGTTGTACCCTGCTGCCTCTCAGTCACAAGACTTGAGCTTAAACCCTGGCTTTGCTACAGCTGTTTATATGACACTGAACAAGTCATTTAACCACTTTGAGGCACAGTTTCCTTATCTGTAAAATCAAGGAATGGTACTGGACACTTTCTCAGGTCCAATATACCTCTAGACCTGTGATTCTATGACTTTCCCTCTTCATTCATGTACACTCCTTCTTGCCAGTCACAAAAAGTCAGGAAAGGATGAACCATTAGAAAGAGTGGTTCTGCTAGACATCTGCATAGGATTTCCTGGCATGACTTCCCAGAATTCCCAGTCATCTTCATATTCATTTTCCTCTCTCACTAACCCCTGCCACTAAAATTCTCTTCCCATAGCTAGATTCCATTTATACAATTTATCTCTGGGGGGTTTTCCCCTCTGGGAGCCTCACAGCCCAGGGAACAAGATCTGTCCATAAGTACCAGAAGATGAGGAGGCATAGAGAGGGCAACCTCTGGGTGAAGATTGTGCCTTTGAACAGCATGTCACTTCAGAAACCCCAAAGCAAAAGAAGAGGAAAAACAAACTCCCATTACAGAAGCAGGAAGAAAAATGCAATTCATATTTTACCTCTAAATGGAACCCAAGATTATGAAAGTGTTCTGAAAGTAGATGAAAACCAGGAGGACATAAAACTAATTAAAGAGAAGTCAGAATAGGGTTGTGCACCTGGCTACCTCCACCAATGCCTTACAGTCTGAACCAGAGTAGAAAGTATGAACCTAGGAGTTATGGTGGCCCTACAGGCACCCAAACTACTTGGGCACCAAGAATATGAAAGTCTAGAGTCTAGCCTGGAGGATACACTACTGAAATTTAATAATATGGTAACCAACTCTGCCACTAAGCCCCAGGACTAGCCTTAATTTTCCACCAAGAAGCTTAAGTAGAAGCAAAAATACTAATTTCATTTTTTTGGTTCCACTAAACCAACTTAGAAAGCCAAAGGTTTGCTGAGGCTCCACATTGGAATGGGAGAATTAAGGATAACTCCAGGCAAGAAGCTGCTTCTTGAAACAATACCTCTAACCCAACACTGAAGTCAATTCACTCACTAAGAGAGACTGAAGCAATCTGAGACATAGTAACCCAGTCCTCAGAAGCCTCCTTAATACCAACCTCTTTGCTCTGTTGATTATCTCCAGTCTAACCTTTTTATAGCTGGTCTCTACATAGTTGTTTGCCTGTACTCTCTCCCATTAGACTTTGAGATTTTTGAGAGTAGGGACTTTTTTTTTTGCTTTTCTTTGTATCCTCAGGGCTTAGTACAGTGCCTGGCACATTCAGCAGACAATGGAGATATGAATACTGGATTGCAGAAGATATTGTCATCAGAGATGTATCAGAGATAGACGTGTGAAAAAAGTAGAAGTAGCTAGCAAATCCATAGATTCAGTGGGAACCCTTGTGTCAATCAACCAACAAGCACATTTCCTAATACATAGTAAGAACAATAAATGTTGATTGACTTGGTACCTACTTGGTTGGGCTCTGGGATACAAACACCCAAAAACAAAAAAGGAAACAGGTCCTTCCTTCAAGGATTTTGCATGGGGTGGGGTGCGGGGGGGGCTCCTAAACAACTATTGGCTTTCCAGATAACAGTAATATTAACTCTTAACCTACATGATTCCCAGGTATCCCTCCAATTGAGCAGGGATAGGACATCTTTAGAATAAAAAAATCAGGATCTGGGAGGAGACAAAGTTTAGTTGTGGGATGAGAGTATCTGCAATATTTATTTGAGGTATTTATTTACCAACAGTCAAATTTCTTTCATCTCAACCTTATATCTTTTTAGCATGGTGCCATAGGCAATATACTAAATTTGAAGAGGATTCAAATTCAGAGCCCAAATCTGCTATTTTTATGACCTGAGGTAACTTGTACAACTTCTCTAAGCCTCGGTTTCTTCATTTGTAAAATTAAGGGATTATACTAGTTGACCTGTGATGTCTCTTTTAGCTCTAATACCAGTATCCGATGATTCATCTCTAGGTCCATTGACTGGAGATAATCTTAACTTTTAGCTATTTACTCCCCCAGTCTCCAAATGCCTCCAAATAGCTTGAGTTCTCTACTTCAAAAGTCAGTCTACTGCAAACCATTAAAATGTATGGAAACTTTTCTAAAACTTTCTCACAATTCAGTAGCAAAGTGACTTGCAGCCCTTTTAACTCAGTCCTCGCAGTTGAAAATGAATTCAAAATAATTTCCAATCACCATGTTATTCCAGGAAAATAATTATAGGATAGGTCAAATCAAGTCTATGTATATTGTGATACCCAGTACATATTTTTGTCTTTCATGTCTATGACATGCTGTCCCTTTTAAAATAGAAATCTGTTTTATCTGACTTTTATGAGAGAAGATACAGCATATTTTAATGAGGTATTAATATCTTCATCTTTAAAATGGCATAGACTAATCTCCCAGGACCTGGGAAGGATGGAAGGGAGGGAGGAAGGGAGGAAGGGAGGAAGGGAGGGAGGGAGGGAGGGAGGGAGGGAGGAAGGGAGGGAGGAAGGGAGGAAGGGAGGAAGGGAGGAAGGGAGGGAGGGAAGGAGGGAGGGAGGGAGGGAGGGAGGGAGGGAGGGAGGGAGGGAGGGAGGGAGGGAGGAAGGAAGGAAGGAAGGAAGGAAGGAAGGAAGGAAGGAAGGAAGGAAGGAAGGAAGGAAGGAAGGAAGGAAGGAAGGAAGGAAGGAAGGAAGGAAGGAAGGAAGGAAGGAAGGAAGGAAGGAAGGAAGGAAGGAAGGAAGGAAGGAAGGAAGGAAGGAAGGAAGGAAGGAAGGAAGGAAGGAAGGAAGGAAGGAAGGAAGGAAGGAAGGAAGGAAGGAAGGAAGGAAGGAAAGAAGGAAGGGGAGGGAGGGAGGAAGGAAGGAAGGAAGGAAGGAAGGAAGGAAGGAAGGAAGGAAGGAAGGAAGGAAGGAAGGAAGGAAGGAAGGAAGGAAGGAAGGAAGGAAGGAAGGAAGGAAGGAAGGAAGGAAGGAAGGAAGGAAGGAAGATTTGGGGTTTTTGGTCTCTCACAAAGATGACGAAAGGATTTGTTGTCCAGGGACTTCCTATACACAACTTATCTAAGACCAAATCTGGTCTCCAAGGGTAAGTAGGCCTGAGACTCAAGACAGAGACATATGGAAAGAGCATTGATTGGAATTAGAGAACACAGGTGCTTTCTATCAATGGGAAACTTAGCTAAATCACATAACCTTCATGAGCCTCAGTTTCCTCATCTGTAAAATAAAAGGATGGGCACTATGGTCTCTGAGGTCCCTTCCAGCTCTAGATTTATGATCCAAAGTAGCTCTACCTGGCTAATAAGAGATTACAATATCAAGGATTGAGGAAGTTCCCAGCACAACCAAATATTAAGATAGTGAAATAGATGGTGAAATAACCATGCCAAAAGTAGAATAGTACACAGAGTGCTAGACTTGGTGTAAGAGGGACCCAAATTCAAATCCTGTCTCAGATACTTAACTGTGTGGCCTTGGACAAGACCTCTAAGGTCTCTAGATCAGTTTTTTCATCTATAAAATAATGAAAATAATACCACCTGCTTCACATGTTTGTGTTAAGGATCAAATGAGATAATATATGTGAAATAACTTTTAAACATTAAATAACTATGCAATTGTCCCAAAACTGTTAATGCAGTTCTAAGCAACTAAAGTGCTAGTTATCCTCATCATCATCACTATTATAAATCTGTAGCAGTCCCCTATTTTTATAACCCTCTTAAAATCGAATACTCCATGCCCCTGCTTCCCAAGTGAGTCAGAACAAAGTCACAAACCTGAGGAGGGGTAACCATGCCAGGAGATTCCTCATGAGGGGATATGGGAAAGAAACAATCAATAAAACCCTACAGATCTCAGCATCAGACTTCTGTCTGTAGATTTTATGGAGGGGGTGCATTTTTTCTTTCTAAATCAATAAGTTAAAGCATGGTCTTTAAACAAGTCAGAGAAACATCTTGGGAGCAAGGTTTGAAAGGAATAAATAAGACCACATTGTTTACCAACGGTCCAGTTCATCAGTCATACCCGTTGAAAGCAAGCTCTCTGGAGGACCCAAAGAGTAAGCATTCTAGGGATACAGGGAAAAAGATCCCTGCCAAGAATTTGCTGTTCATGATGGAAGTCAATGTAAGGGAGGGCTCAGATGTTAGTACTAACCTCAGTTTCTGTAATTAAGCACAGCAGGTATGAAGGTTCCACTCAGACTTCAAAGCACATTGTGCCTCTATTAGCTAAAAACTGAATCGGTCACAACAGCACCATGTGGTGCTACCAATTTTGACTTCTTCTTGCTGGGCAATTGTCACTCAATGTCAAGCCACCCAAAGTAGCCTTTTCTTTCTCTCAGAACACATGGCAGCAATTCCTTCCAAGAGCAAAACTGGATAGAAAGGATCAGGATCAGAACCAATAACAAAACAGGAAAAGGATTGGGATGCAACCTGTGATTTCGTGGGGATACAGAACCTTGGATTAGGAAATCACCTTTACCAATGGAGGTCAGCATCTTTTCAACAATTCTTGTAGTAGTCTTAGAGATCTGCCTAAAGCAATAAAACATGACTTGCCCAGGGTCACACAGTCAATATGTGTCAAAGCAGGTCTTCAACTCACATCTCCCTGACTCTAAAATCTATTCTCTATGTACTAAGCCAATAATAAAATGACAAAATAAAGGCATATAGGACTTTTCAAATATCAAATGCTTTGCTATCCTCTTAGCTCATCTGAGTCTCAAAACAACCCTGAGAGGAGGGCAGTGTAAATATTATTATCTCTATTTCACAGATGAAAAAACTGAGGCTCAGAGAGATTAAGTGATTTATCCAAGGTCATACAGCTGTTCCTCAGGGAGCTGTGGCTCAGTGGGTAGAATGCTGGGATTTCAGGCTCAGATGCTTCCTAGCTGTGTGACCCTGGGCAAGTTACTTAACCTCTGATTGCCTGACAAAAGGATCCACTGAAGAGAGAAATGGCAAACCACTCCAATAGCTTTGCCAAGAAAACTCCATGGATAGCTATGGGCCAAGGGCCATATTGAGTTGGGCATGACTATGACTGAACAACTGAAAAATAAGATATAGATTAAGTGGCAGCATCAGAACTCAGACCCAAGTCTTTCTGGCTCCCCTATACCACACTGACTCCTGGAAGTCCTGCAAAACATGCCTAGAACCATTCAATTCTAACTTCCTTTGTGAGCCTCTTCTAATTTCAGCATAATACTATAAATACAAGAGCAGCCCCAACCCCATGTGCTGGGAATAAGGCTTAAAAATGGAGGCAGAAAGTGAGCTTTGAAGTCTCTGAAGCCAGCTTAGAATACTCTGGAAGAATCCATTTCCCAAAGTTTTACATACAGTCTAATGAATGGCAGCCACAACTGAAAACTCCTATAAACTGACGTAGGATGGAGAAATCATCATTATTGTTATTACTACTACTACCTTTCGCTACCTTTAATAAAGTGCTTTGAAGTTTGCCAAGTGCTGTCCATGTATTATTTCATTTGAACCTCACAGTAACCCTCAGAAATAGGGGGAGGTAAATGCTTTTATTATTCCCATTTCACAGATGAGGACACTGAGGCTGAGGGGAGTGAAGTGACTTGCCCAGGATTACAGTTAATTAGTGCCAGAGTCAGCATCTGCATTTAGATCCATCAGCAAGTCTAGTACTCTAACCATTACCCTACTGGCTATCTCAAAAGTGAATAAGCGGAACTGGAGGGAAATTTTTCAACAACTACAATAACTTAAAGAAAAACCACAATAAAAGATGAGAAATGTTTAATTAATGTAGTCATGATTTCAGAGGACTAATAATGAAGCAGTATGCCTCGAAGGAGGGGTGGACTATGAGTGTAGGATAAGGCATACATTGTCAAATAAGATTAGTATGTTGTTTTGTTTTGCTTAGTTGTGCTTCTTTGTTCGGGGGGCGGGGGTGTCTGTGTCTGTCTGTGTCTGTGTATTTCCATGTCTGTGTGTGTATATGTCTGTCTGTGTCTGTCTCTCTGTCTGTGTCTGTGTGTCTGTCTGTCTCTGTCTGTGTGTCTGTCTATGTGTCTGTGTGTGTCTATGTCTTTGTATCGGTTTTTAAATTTTACCTTCTGGAAGTATCAATTCTAAGACAAGACAGCGACAAAGGGTAGGCAATGGAAACTAAGTGACTTACCCAGGGCAACAGAGCTAGGAATCATCTGAGCCAAGGGAGGTTTATAAGTGAAAACCCTCACCCCGTGGTCTAGTTAAAGTCATGGTTGCAAATCTGTACTTTGAGACAGCTATTTTGCTATCTAGGCTGCCAAAAGCAAATCACCCAGATTGGCAGAGATGATCAAGTTCAGGAACACTAATGTAATATTGATTTCCATTCCAAGGTGGTCTGATCCTCTGAGGAATCAGGAAAGTAGGGCATTATGGGGTTAATAGAACTGGAATTTGAGGATGCCTTAAAGGACTGAGCTGCATTAATTAAAACAGTATAGTTTTTTTTTAATACCCATAAGACAAAAAAAAAGTAACATGAACATTTTTATTTCAAAATAAAGTTATCTATGTGTAATCTTTTCATTTTAAAGTTTTTACAGAGAAGAGAAATAATAGTAAGTTAGAGTAAAATTACTTTTAATGTTTCCTTCAACTGACATATCTATTCCTAAGCTCTGAAATCAGAGCATCCAAATTCAAATCCTTCTCATTATTGCAAGTTAGTATGACTCAGTTGTTCCCATTGTTCCCAGACCTGCTTGTCAGTCACTGTTAAGGGAAGGTGTCACTCAATTTGCATTTTTATATTCCCTGATATCCATTATGTAGTCAAGTCACCTGTTTATGTTTGTACCTGGAAATTGTCATGTACTGCTACTTTGGGGAGAAACTGAGATGCAAGGGCCCAATCCCTTTTACTGACAAATCTATCCAAATTGTCTTTGTCTCTTTGCAAAAGTTATCAATAAAAGCTGGTCCCATCTTGAAGCCATTTACTGATTCCCAGTGACCATCCCATCAACTACATGTTTCTATCTTAATATACTTTAATAAATGCTTTTAATTCTCTTTGTCCTGAGTTTTTCCTCCTTAACCAGGGTAAAAGCCTGAGCACAGAATTTTCCTTTCAACACTCTGAAACTCCCTCTGTGACCATAGGCTAGACATTAAATTTTCTTTGGCCTCAGTTTTCCTATCTGTAAAAATGAAGAGTTTCCATTAAATAGCCTCTCAGATCCCTTCCAATTCTAGATTTACAATCTTGAGATCCAAGACCCAGGACACCAATGTCATTATCCTGGAGTGAACTCCATGCTCAGCCCCTTCAGCTAACAACAAACAGGGAAGAACCTTACACCTATACCAGGCAGATAACCTACACAATATTTGGTGGCTGAAATTTTTATAATGGAAAGAAAGTTCAATAGGATTCTTGTAGTCAGAAATCCATCAATGTGGCTGGCAGGATGGGGGGATTTGGAAATTGAGAGTAATAGGGCTTTGGAGGGTTTTTAATCTATAATGACCTAATAGTTAGAGAACTCCTAGAAATTGATATTTTGGGGGTTCAGTATTTTGCAAGAAAGCAGTTGTTCTCACTCACAGATCTTCAGGAGAAAAGGAACTACTTAGCATTTCTGGGCCCCAAGCAGGCCCTACAACTCATATAAGGGATAAAGTGCTAGACTTGAAGTCCAGAAAACTTGAGTGCAAATCTTGCCTCAGATACTTTATAGCTATATGATCCTTCAGGGACAGTCAAGCAGCAGCAGTGAATAGAGGGCTGGACCTGGAGACAAGAAGACTCATCTTCCTGAGTTCTTGCCATCAAGGAACACCCTAAGAAAAAAATCCCATGGGGCTAGATGGATTCACAAGTGAATTCTAGTAAAGATTTAAAAAACAACTAATCCCAATACTATACAAAATATTTGACAAATAAGCAAAGAAGGAGTCAAATTCCTTTTATGACACAAATATGGTATTGATTCCAAAGCCAGGCACACCAAAAACAGAGAAAGAAAACTACAGAGCTGAGTTCTTATATGACCCCAGTCACTTATTAGCTATGTGGCCGTGGACAAGCCACTGAACCCCGTTTTCCTCAGTTTCTTCATCTGTAAAATGAGTTGGAGAAAGAAATAGCAAAACCCCAAATGAGGTCATAAAGAATCACAAGACTGAAAACAATTGAGTTGATCTGATTCTTCACCTTTCGACTTCAATTTCTTCATCTATAAAATGCAAATAATAATAGCACCTACCTCACAGAGTTGCTGGAAGGACCAAATGAGATAGCATATGTAAAAACATTTCACAAATCATAAAGTGTTATACAGGGTATCCCAAAAGTCTCAATACAGTTTTAAGTTAAAACTTAAAACTTAGTTTAGCCCTCTACTTTAACTTAAAACTATAGGAAGACTTCGAGGACATCCTATGCTAGCTCTTGTTATTCTATCGTAGAGGGGAATCAGAAGTCATTGGAAAGAGATGACCACATTTTTTTAAAAAAGTATAACACCTGGAACAACCTCCAGGAAGTGATGCAGAGTGAGGGGGAAAAAGCAGGAAAACATTGTACACAGAGACTGATACACTGTGGTACCATCGAAGGTGATGGACTTCTCCATTAGTGTCAATGCAATGTCCCTGTACAATCTGCAGGGACCTAGGAGAAAAAATACCATCCACAAGCAGAGGACAAACTGTGGGAGTAGAAACACAGAAGAAAAACAACTGCTTGAATACTTGGGTTGAGGGGACATGGTTGGGGATGTAGACTCTAAATGAGCATCCTAGTGCAAACACCAACAACATGGAAATAGGTTCTGATCAAGGACACAAGTAAATACCCAATGAAATTGTGAGTTGGCTGCAGGAAGAGTGGGTAGAGGGGAGGGAGGGAAATAATGTGATTATTGTAACCAAGAAATAATGTTCTAAATTGACTAAATAAACTTATTCAAATGGAAAAAATAAAAAAAATAAAAAATAAAAAGTATAACACCTCATGCAGTCATGGCCAGTGTTAAAGACTTCAAAAAGCAAACAGAAGAGGCAGCTGGGTGGTCCAATGGATAGTCAGGCCTATAGATGGGATGACCTGGGTTCAAATCCTGCCTCAGACATTTCCTAGCTATGTGACCTTGGACTAGTCATTTATACCCCATTGCCTAGCCCTTACCACTCTTCTGCCTTGGAACCAATACTAATTCTAAGACAAGGTAAAAATTAAAAAAAAAAAAAACAAGCAAGCAACTTGAGTAGCTGTTGATTGTATGGCTTATGTTCTGGTCAGGTCTTATGGAGTGTGAGGTAGAACTTGTGTGTTTCCACCCAAATTTCACCATGTTGCGAAGTCATCTTCTTTACATTGATCTTTATTTCTCTCTTTCTAAAAGCTGATTGGCCAAGACATGCATTTGCCTACATGACTTTAATGGTGGTCTATCATGGCCATGTTGTGTTGGTCACTTTGAATACTGAGCTGGAAGTTCTCACCACCAGTTTAAAGAGTGATATGGTATGCAGCGGTGTTCTAGAGCCAACTCATGAGAAGAGATTGTTGAATCATCAGGGTGAGCATTTTATGCCTTAAAAATTGACAAATGCTCCAAATGAGGGTTTCATTTATTGTTTTATTGCTTATCTCAACTTAAGAAAATAGATTGGATATTAATAATGCAGTTGTTGTGGTTCAGTTATGTCCAATTCTTAATGACCCCATTTGGGGTTTTCTTGACAAAAATACTTGAGTTGTTGGCCATTTCCTTCTCCAGCTCATTTAAAGATGAGGAAACCAAGGCAAATAAAGATAAATGACTTGCCCAAGATCACATAGCTGATGAATGCCTGAGGATAGATTTGAACTCAGGTCTTCCTGACTACAGGACCCAATATTCTATCTACTGTACCACCTAGCTGCCCTATAAAATTATTAATAATGCAGACAAAACTTAAAAGTGAATCATAAGTACAGAGAGCTGGTTGTTAAATATTTACCAGTATACCCCTAGCTATATCCCAACCTGGAAGCTTATTGAATTGCTATTTAATATGTCTCCCAACAAGCAGAATTTTAACATTTGAATTTCAGAATTCACTTTGATTTCTCAGAGAAGAAGGAGATGTTTGGAATCCATGTTAGGTTGTTGGGACTCAATTTAGATCCTTATCCAAAGTGTGGCTTAGTAGGAAAGCCAATGCCTGAGTCTCTAGCCAACACCCCATTGAAGGACTAGGAGAGTTGGGAGGGACGAGAAATGAAGGTCCCCACTCTAAATTGGCCCACTAGGGAGATGGGAGTAATCTATTTACCCCCTCTTCTCCTAGAGGGAAGAATTAAGTAGAGAACTACCAAGCAGCCACCCTAGCCTCCACATTGACACCTAGTGGTTACAAAAGCCCCATTTTTAAAAAAGATCATGCAGAAGTAGTCTAGTCCAAGGCCATTTATCCGACTGCAGGGTTCAGTACACTAAAGCTGCCATGCCTCACTTTTGGTGATACTTATGGGCTAAGAAACATGATCTCCCGGGCAGTGTCCCAACTGGACTGAACAGAAGAAACAAGAAAAGGAATCTCCAATACCACAACATCACACCTACACACACACACAGATAAATGCAGGAGGATTACTTATTTTAACACCTTTCCACAAGAGTACAGCCCAGGAGCCTCTTGATTTAATAATCTGAAGAGGTGTAGGAGAGAATGCTACAGATGTGTAAATTCTCAGGAAACTTAAGCCTTTAAATTCCCCTGCACAGGGGCTGTCAGAAAGCAATATTTTTTTGAGCTACGGATTCCAATAAAACTCACTTCGAGATGATGAAGCTTTCCTTGGTTGCCTAAGGGTTGATATATGAATAATCTGCCAACGTTATGCCATGTCACTTAAATATTCCTTCAGAGATTTGTCAGAAGAAAATTTAAGTAAAATTAAAGTTCAAATGGAAATGAAAAATTAAGTTATGATCAAAGCTATAATCTCATATTGGATTTTTTTAACCACCAAGAAAAACTCCATTTAAGATTTCCTGTTTTGTATTTATGGAGGCAATGCAAGTTATTCCCACTGAGTCTGTTTAAAATCCCAATATGATGGGCCTTGGCCTCCCCTTCTCATTTGGATGCCGAACCTGACTCCAGGGGAAATACAAAGCAGCCTCAGCTTCTATGGTCAATCCATTTTTAATCATTTTTTCTTTATTGGAATTTTCATAGGAGTCCAGGTACGAGAGACACCGAATTAAATACTAAGTCATAAACAAAACACAACTGGAGGGAGGAATGTAGTGAATGTTAAATTTGGTCCCCAAAGATATAACTACACTTTCCCAAATACCTACCCACTTTTAGAGGGGACGGGAAGAGAAGGGGGCTGAGGAGACACAAGCCTCTGAAACTGACAGCACGCTGTTTGGAAGGAGACCCCCCCCCCTCCAAAATCAGATGCTTTTCCAAAGCTCATCTGAAATTCTGGAGTCTATGAATATCACAGACATCTTTTCTCCAGGGCTTCCGAGCATGCCCTGCTTTCTCTCTATCAGACTTGGGAAACAGCTGTGATGGAGAGGGAGGTGACAGCAAGCAGAAGTCTGGAACCCCCAGGAGATAAGTTTAGCTTGACCACAGAGCGGAAAAGCAGCATCCAAAATGCTGGCATTTACCCCAAACCAAGCTGTTCGTGGTATGTCTGCTCATAACCTGATGCCAAAGGAGATCATATGCTACAGCCTGAAAGCAATTCCCTAAGAGAGCAAGGGATGGCATCCAGAGCACCCCATACTTCAGGTGTCTAATGAGAGCAAGAGGAGCATATTAATAAACCCAGTGGACCATCGAGGCCATACCCAAAGCCATCTAATTCCCAGCTGCGAACCAACAGAGATGATTTTTTGTGCTGAAGTCCTTTCAATCAACAAAAGACAATTCTGGAAATCATTCCAAATTCCTCAGATTTTGCTTTGCTTCCAACACTAAACCAAGCTGAAGGGTTTAGATAAAGCCCGGAGGATAGTCCATGCAAGAGTAATGACATGAGCAAGGCACAAAGGGGTCTTCAGGGGACAGTAAGTAGGCCAGTCCGCCCCGATCAGATGAGATTAAGGAGGAAAAAGGAGGGGGGAAGGAAGCTTGTAAGGTAGAAAAGTAAACTGAGGTCAGATTGTGGTAGGAGCCAGGCTGGAGACTTTTCCATTTTTTTTAGTTGATGGATTTTTGAGCAAGGAAATGACTTGATAAAAATCAGTGTTTGAGGGATTTTAATCTGAAGGATTAGAACATAAGACTATTACAATTAGACAGAAGTAAGGTAAGAAGGACTAGGCTAGGGCACTGGCAGTCAGAGAGCAAGCATTTATTAAACACTTACTAGGTGTCAGGCTCTGTGCAAAGCACTGGGGAGTCAAAGAAAGGCAAATTTAGTCCCTGGTCCCAAGGACTTCACAGTCTAATAGGGGAGTCGTTATTTTCAATTGTGTCTGATTCTTCATGACCCCATTTGGAGTTTTCTCGGCAAAGATACTGGTTTGCCATTTCCTTTTCCAGATCATTTACAGATGAGGAAACTGAGGCAAATGGGGTTAAGTGACTTGACCAGGGTCACACGGCCAGTAAGGCTCTGAAACCAGATTTTAACTCAGAAAGATGAATTGATTCCAGGCCCAATTGGACCCACTGCACTACCCAGCTGCCCCCGTGGGAAAGATGACATGTAAACGACCATGTACAGATAAGATACATACAATGTAAACTGGAAGTGATGTCAGAGGGAAAGCACAAACATTAAAGGGAAATCAGGAAAAGCTTCTTGCAGAAGGTGGGATTTTAGTTGAAACTTGAAGGAAAGCAGGAGGTAGAGATGAGGGAGAAGAAGGTTCCTAGCTTGGGTGACTCGCCTGTCAATATTCACAGAATAGGTCATGGAGTATTCTGTGTGATGGACAGCAAAGAAGCCAGTGTCACTGGATCATAGTCTTTGGAAGGGAATAAAGCCAAAAAAGACTTCAAGGGGAGACAGAGGCCAGGTTAGGAAGTGCTTTAAAAGCCAAATTGATTCATGACATAGCTTTGGGGGAGGTGGAAAGGAAAAAGTTCTGGGCGAAAGTATGGTGATAGAAAAGATGGAGATAACAGGGAGCCACTGGACCGGGATCAGAAAGGAATGGATGCATTTAGGGTAAACTGATAATTCAGGCTGTTTTCCAACAATCTGCTGCTCGGTTTATTCTAACCATCTTAAAAAAGGGATCACAAACCCCAACATACAACAAAATGAAAGGTTTTTATACGGCTTATAACTTGTTTTGTTTATATTCATTTGCATGTTTTCCCCAGGAGACTGTAAGCTCCTTGAGGACAAGGATTGCCTTTTGCCTCTTTTTATATAACCAATGCTTTACACACCTCCTGACCCCTTGTAGCTACTTAATCAGTATTTCCTGATTGACTCCTTGATGGGTAGAGGCTCCTGAAAGTTTCCGTCTTTTTAAAAAGAACAAGAAAGGAATAAATCTCGGGGGGCACATAAGAGCAGTGAACATTAAAGGTCAGCATCTCGGGGAGAAAAGCCATACAGCTATTCTGACATGAGTGTCTTCTGTGTTCATTTACTGAGAGCATCTAGGCTTAATGGAGAGAATTTGTTTAGTAGTTTTCCTTCCATTTTTAAAAAATACCTGAGGGCTCTATGAAAATGACATAGCACTATACGGAGTGTTGTGTCCCCCACCCCAGGGGATGAATTCACAGAGACACGCCTACGTGTCCATGTCCTGAAGGCCTGGGCTCAGATCACAAGTCAAAGCTGGAGATGCAGACTTATAAGCCATCCACATAGAACTAGTAGTTGTAACCATGAAAGTGGATGAACTCCCGGAGGAAATAAGTTTAGAAAAAGAAGAGCACCAATCAACTTACCAGGAGGCATACTTTATTGAACTAGACAGAATAACAAAATTCATCTAGATGCACCAAAGGTCAAGAATCTCAAGAGAAATCATAATCATTTTTGAAAAGTCAGGAATGAAAAGGGGTGGGCATCTTTGGATCTCTATACTATAAAGCAATAGCCATCAAAAACTACTTAGCACTGGTTTAAAAAAAATAGAAGAGCTGATCAACAGAATATAATAAGTAATAAATAGAAAGAATCAAAACATAATAGCCTAGCATTAGACAAATCCAAATATACCACCTACTCAGGTAAGGATTCCCTATTTGCCAAGAAATTTTGGGGTGACTGGAAAGTATTTTGGCAGGATTGAGACTTAAGAGGGTCCCAACCATCATTAAAAGTTAGAAGAGAATAGAAGAAGGTACCTTTCACAACTATAGCTAGGAAAAAAAATACTTAACAAGGGATAAGAGATCACCATAAAAGATAGAATCAGTCTTTTCGACTACATAAAATTGAAAAGGTTTTGAAGGGGAAAAAATCAATGTAGCTACCATTAAAGAAGAAACAATTGGGAAAATTTTTGCAGCAAGTATCCCTGAAAAGGGTTTAATATCACATACATATGTATGTATATACATGACATATATGCACATATTGTTCCTATTAATTCCCTGTGTAGGAACAAGAGACAACAGATATAAGGGGGGGGGGGGTATAAATAGACAGCTTTCAAAAAATGCAAGCTAGGAAAAATCATGTGAAAGAATGTTCTGAATGACTAATTATAAGAGAAAATGCAAATTAAAAGAAATCTAAGGTTGTACCTCACATTCATCAGACTGGCAGAGATGACAAAAGATAAAAATGACAAATACCGGAGGGACTAAAGTACAAGCATATTGTAGGAGGACAGACATCCTGATGTACCATTGCTAATATTATTCTAAATCGGTCCAACCATTCTAGAAAACAATTTGGAACTGTGCTTATCCTCCTTTTCCCCATGTAAAATAAAATCACTAACCTATACATTTTGGCCCAGAAATACCACTTCTTACCACTATTAGACAGATACCCTTAGAGAGACTAAAGGAAGAACAATAAGGACCCACATGTACAAAAATATTGATAGCATTACTTTTCATGATATGAAGAATTATGCCACAAAGTGACCATCAGTGAGGCAATCAAAATATTAATGTAATAAAATATTATTGTACCATACCAATTGATAAAGGGATTTGGGTTTGGGGAATTGATGCAAAACTAAGTTGTCCTTCATCCTTCATTTATAAAGCAAATGGCAAATGGCAAAACAGGGTGATATCTTGATGTGCAAATGAATTATATTTAAGTGAGGCAGATTGCACAAAGTTATCAGTCTCATCTCTTTTCCAGAGTCATGGAAGTCTAGTGGCAAAACAAAAGTCAAGAAGACTGGCAATGTCCTTTACTAAGTAAGTAGGATGAGTAGAACAACATGCACGATAGCACTGATGTGAATAAAAACACCCCCAAACTTCAAAATTCTGCTCAATGCATCACTGGATCATGACGTCAGAGAACTGATGGTAAATTATATTTAATAATACTCAGTAAAGAGATAGTAGACTACAAGTGTGGACATGCATATATTTTCTATATATTGATTGATTTCCCTGACTACACTTTTTTGTACAAAGTAGGATCCTGTTGAGAAGGAATGGAAAGGAAGTCATTGGGAAATAGTATATTGTTCACAAAAAGAGAGAAAGAAACCAAAAAAAATAAAAAAATAAAAAATAAAACATTTAAAAAGAATAAAGGACAGAAAGCTTAGTACTTAGCCTTTAAAACATGCATAAGTCTGCAACATAATGATAGTGCAGTGAAGTGATTAGATTTTAAGTCGAAAGGATCTAGGTTCAAATTCTCACTTTTATTTGGAACCTGTGAAAAATTGGAACAAGTTCTAAAATCTGGAAGGCTATTTCCATATTCTCAAAATGAGCTATATAGCCTGTATAGCTATATAGGCTATATAGAATCCTTCTAGCTCAAAATCTATGATTCTCTGTTTAAAGAGATGGTAAAGTTAGGAGTCTCTGATATTTAATAATTATCCCAAGATAATTTATGAGACAATAGCCATAAATAATCAGAGCAGCTAGTAGACTAGAACCAATATCTGCATAATTTGTCAAGCTTATCATGAGAAACAACATCTCATATGGTCCAAAAATTCCAATTTAATGAAATAGTCTGTATTCTCAGATAAAAGATTTTTTTAAAGCAACTGCCTATTATTTTTTGTGGAAATTTTTATTTTCCCCTGTGTTCTGCAATTTAGGTCTGGCTAAATTAAATGAACTTAACATTCATCAAAAGGTATATTCAGGACTTCCCCCAAAAATAGGTCAAGTAGAGGGGCCCAAACAGGCCCACTTTACTAAGACTATCTCCGTCACTGGCCTTCCATGATGCCTGCAGTTCTCACCATTAGAAATCCATCCTTTGGGATTATTTTCTTCTGAAAATCATCCTTTACCTTAAAAGACTAATATAGCCCCCAAACGTACGAGTTTATTAAATTAGCTACCTAGTACCTAACAGAAAGCAGAGCCCAAAGGGGAAGAAACAGAGACAAGAAAGTTTTGATGGAGGAGGATCTCAGGAACAGTTCAAGTTTAGGTTGCTGCAGAGGGAAGCAATAAAGTAGACGGGATTAACCCTAGGGAAATTGGGAAGAAAATCACTTTTGTCTCTGTGGCATCTATGGCAATGAAGCCCCCTTAGGCAATCCCAAAACTCTATGCCTAAAATTCCCCTCCTGTCTTCAGTTGCTAGCCCTGACAACAGTCCTATGAGAAGGCAACATGCTTTCCCCTTCCTCGACCCACTGTGGTATTTCAGCACTAGTTAGATTATACTTTGATGCAAAGCATGCTAGCAGGTGTCAAAGGAAGGGGTCCCTGCAGCAAGGACTTTGTCTTCATTAGCAATGCATCCCTCTGTCTGCCTGCAGGGTCTGGATGCAGCCAGAGCCCTGTCATGCATGTGTAGTCAGATTCCCTTCACATTTATAGAAAAGCAGCTATATTTATAGTCAGAGAGGCTTTGACAGCAACCCTCCCAGGAAGCCATCTCTCTCACCACCGCCAAAAGAGGCGCCGTGCCTTATGGGCTAGAAATGGGCAGGAAACTCCAGGAGTTGGAAAACTAAGCTAAAGTTTGCTGGAGGCTCCCTGGTCCCTCCCATCCACTGTGCCTCAGAGGTCCCAGCTGTCCCGGAGAAGCGATGTAACTCAGGAGGGGCACACAACAGCTACACAGCAAATAGAAGCCAGGAGAGGCGTCCCTCTCAGTCCTCTCCATTAAGAGACTTTGCTTAGAGGACTGTCACCTGCTTGAGACATCCCTAACCTGAGCAACAGGTGAAGTTGGAAAGAGTTCATAGAATGATAGTGAAAATGACAATCGATTTGAAAAAATCTACAGGAATTGAGATCAATCCTACTGAAGAAGAAAAAGATGAGGAAGAGACTTAACAATGCTGATCTTCAAAACTATATTAGGATGGGGGCAGCTAGATCGATCATTGGATTGAGAGCCAGGCAGGTTCAAATCTGGATTCAGACCCTTCCTAGAGGTGTGACCCTGGGCAAGTCACTTAACCCCCATTGTCTAACCCTTACCACACTTCTGCCTTGGAACCAATACACAATACTGATTCTAAGATGGAAGGTAAGGGTTTAAAAGACAGACAGACAGACAGACAGACAGGTGACAGGGAAGGAGAGGGAGGTTAGGACAAATCTGTACAAGTGTATGTGTGAATGACTAAAGCTAATTTGTCTCCACTAAGAAAGTAGGGTTTGGGGTGGGATGGAGAAAAGTATCCCTCATCACTTCTCTATCTATCAGGAATATCACCATTCTCCCAGGTACTTGAGCCTAACAGTAGTCATCCTTAAATCTTCCTTCTCACCCAACCCTCACATCTAATTAGTTACCAAATCTATTCAATTCCACTTCCTTCATATCTTTTTCATCCATCCTTTCTTTGTTTAGTATGCGTATCTCACCCACCTTGGGCCAAATCTGCATTATCTTTTACAAAGACTGTAAGGAGGCTCTCCTATACCCAGTTTACAGACCAGTTTCCATAGAACTATTAAATTGTTTTTTCCTATGGCACAAGTCTGATCATGGCACTCTGTAGCGCTCAAGAAGCATTTGAGGGTTGCCCACTGCCTTTATTAGTTTTAAATCTCACCTTCTAGCTTAAAATTAATGCCAAGTATTGGTTCCAAGGCAGAAGAGAAGTAAGGGCTAAGCAATAGTAGTTAAGTGACTTGCTCGGGGTCACACAGCTAGGAAGTGTCTAAGGTCCAACTTGAACCCAGGACTTCCCATCTCCAGGCATGGCTCCCTTTTCACTGAGTCACCTACCTCCCCCACCACATTAACTTTTGATTAAAATGCAAACTCCTCTTTTGTGCATTAAAAAGCCCTTCACAATGTGGTATCATCGAGTTATCTCTTTAGACTAATTCCACAATACTTTCTCACCCAGCCCCATGTATTCTAATTCAGCCGGTCCTCTTGCTGCTCACCACACCAACTTTCATCTTCCACTTCCAAGCCTTTCTCCAGACCATCTCTCATTCTTTGAATGCTCTTCCTCCTCATTTCTGCCTCTTGACACCCTTAGCTCTTTTCAAGCTCTGTTCAAGCCAGCTCTTTGAATAGGTCTTTCCTGACACTTATAAGAGCTGATGTGAGATGAGTAAGCAGTCATAAAAACAATATACACAATGAATATATTCATGTGAATGAAAAGAACAACAAAAATCAAAATGGAATGTTCAAATATAATGACCAAATGTGACCTTAAAGAAGAAATACAGAAAGCTTCTTCTTCTCCCTTCTTCAAAGGGTCAAAGCAATATAGATATGAAACACAATATATAATGTTGGATTTGGTTAGTGTTTTAATTGGCTTTGCTCAACAGTTTCCCTATTTTTTTAATTTTTGTTTTCAGGAGTCATTTTCTGAGAGGGATATGTAGAAAAATGAAAGCAATGTAAAAAAATAAAATCTATCCATTTTTAAGAGGCATTTCCTGATTTCCCCAGTGACCAATGTACCCCCCTCACCAAATCACTGTGTGTTTATTTTATATATCTCTTCAATTTACTTGTGAACATGTATCCTCCAGTAAGCTCCTTGAAGACAGGGACTCCCACTTTTCAATATCTCCACCAAAATTCCTAATATAGAAAAAGTAATAAATGTTTACTAATTGGTTAAACTGATTAAATCACTAGAGAAATGATTTAGGATAGAAAATGATAAGACCTTGCAGCCTGTGCAAAAAAATAGAATTTATGGCAATAGAATACATTGCCAAATTATCTACCACCTTAATTCCAACTCCCCACTTGGCATAGAACCTTGTGATACGGAAGAGTAAGATATGTGAATGTACTGAAAAAGTCTGGGTCAAGGAAAGAGCACGGGATAACCAATGCTCCAGAGGAATGCAGGATTATGGGAGATACATCACTAGTGGTCATCATTCAAGAGCCCCCTTTCCACTCACTTTCCATAACACTTTACTTTTATTTCTAATTGCATTATCACATTATATTTTACATTTTTAGATCAAGGTCCTAGATATCCTTTAGAATCTCACACTTTAAAAAAAATAAATTTATGTATTTGTTACAATAAAATACCCAGGCAACCCTCCCTCTCCTCCTTTCTTCCCAGTAGAGAAGGCATCATTTGCTGAAAAGATATGTGCATACATAAAGCTATGTCTTGCTTATTTCTATTTAGCAGTTTTTTCTCTGGAAGAGTCCACCAAGGGGAAAGAACTAGCCTCTGAATCTATAGAGAACTGAGAACTAGTGATTAACTAATGTCATTTCCAGAAAACCATTAGCTCCCTTCATCACCTGATTAGTCCCAATGACTGATAATGTACTCCTATGTGGAACCTGCAGCAGATATGGGGACTCCATTCCCAGGAAGCAACATGGGTTTACAGTTCTTATTACTTGGGTCTTCTTCAGTTTCCTCCTGTTTGCCCTGCTCTCCAGTAGATGGCTCCTTCTCTTAAGTGGGTCAACCATGGAGACATTACAATGGAATCTCAGCTTATGGTTTTAAAGCTTTTTCAAATATCTCAGAATGCTATGAAACTTATTTGACCTCTGCTATATTATACCAATAAAATAGAGAAAAAGTAGATCAATGAATTGGGCAAGCAACTAAAAAAACTAGGTTAACAAAAGAGAGAATTCTTAAATAATCCCATCTCAGAAAAAGAAATTGAATAAACCAATCAATGAACTCCCCAAGAAAAAAATCCCCAGGGACAGATGGATTCACAAGTGAATTCTATCAAATATTTAAATAATTAATCCCAGTAACTATACAAATTACTTGGCAAAATAATCCAAAAAGGAGTTCTTCCAAATTCTTTTTATGACACAAATATGGTGCTGATATCTAAGCCGGGAAGACCAAAAACAGAGAAAGAAAATTACAGATCAATTTCCTTAATGAACATTGATGCAAAAGTCTGAAATAAAATACTAGCAAAGAGACTACAGGAATATATCACAAGGATTATTCACTATGACCAGGTAGGATTTATACCAGGAATGCAAGGCTGTTTTAATATTAGGAAAATCATCAAAATAATTGACCATATCAATAACCAGACTAAAAGAAATCACATGATTATTTCAAGAAATGCAGAAAAAGCCTCTGACAAAATACAACATCCATTCCTATTGGAAACACTAGAAAACATAGGAATCAAAGAGCCATTCCTTAAAATAATAAGCAGTATTTGTTTAAAACCAGCAGCAAATATCATCTGCAATGGGGATAGGTTAGAAGTCTTTTCAAAAAGATCAGGAGTGAAGTAAGGATGCCCATTATCACCTCTATTATTTAATATTATACTAGAAATGCTAGCTTTAGCAATTAGAAAAAAAAAAGAAATTGAAGGAATTAAAGTAGGCAATAAGGAAAAAAAGTGATAAAATATATCACTCTTTACAGATGATATGATGGTATGCATAAAGAATCCTAGAAAATCAACTAAAAAACTAGTTGAAATAATTGGTACCTAGCAAAGTTGCAGTATACAAAATAAACCCACATAAATCATCAGCATTTCTATATATTTCCAAGAAAACAGTAACAAGAGTTAGAAAGAGAAACTCCATTTAAAATCACTCTAGACAATATAAAATATTTGGGAATCTATTTGCCAAGACAAACACAGGAATTATATGAACACAATTACAAAACACTTCACACAAATAAAATTAGATCTAAACTTTTGGAAAAACATTCATTTCTCATGGGTAGACTAAACTAATATAATAAAAATGACAATCTTACCTAAATTGATTTACTTATTCAGTGCCATATCTATCAAACTACCAAAAAACTATTTTACAGAACTAGAAAAAATAATAACAAAATTCATCTGGAAGAACAAAAGGTCGAGAATATCAAGGGAACTAATAAAAAAATGTGAAGGATGAGGGCCTCTTGGTACCAGATCTTAAACTGTACTATAAAACAATAATCATCAAAACAATCTGGTACTGGCTAAGAAACAGACAGGAGGATCAATGGAATACAGTAGGGGTAAACAGCCTCAGCAATATAGTTTTTGATAAAACCAAAGATAACAGCTTTGGGGATAAGGACTCACTTTTGACAAAAACTGCTGGGAAAACTGGAAAACAGTATGGCAAAAATTAGGTTTAGATCATTATCTCACACCCTATACCAAGAGAAGATAAAATAGGTATACAACTTAAACATAAAGAGTGATATTATTAGTAATTTAGGGGAACATAGAATGTTTATCTGTCAGATCTATGGAAAAAGGTTGAATTTATGATCAAAACAGAGATAGAGTATATTATAAAATATAAAGTGAATAATTTTGATTATATTAAATTAAAAAATTTTGTACAAATAAAACTAATGCAAGTGAGATTAGAAGGGAAGCAACAAACTGGGAGGAAAATAACAAATTTCTCCAATAAAGGTCTCATTTCTCAAATATATAAAGAACTAAATCAAATTTATAAGAATCTAAGTCATTCTCCAGATGAAGAAATCAAAGCTATCACTAATTACATGAAAAAAAAATGTTCTAAGTCCCTCTTGATTAAAAAATGCAAATTAAAACAAGTCTGAGGTCTATCAGATTAGCCAGTATGACATTAAAGGAAAATAATAAATGTTGAAGGGAATGTGGCAAAATTGGGACACTGATGCATTGCTGGTGGAGTTGTGAATTGATTCAACCATTCTAGAGGGCAATTTGGAAATATATCCAAATAGCTATTTTAAAAAAAACTTCATACCTTTTGATCCAGCAATACCACATCTAAGTCTGCATCCCAAATAGATAAAAAAAAATGGAGAAATACCTGTTTGTACAAAAAATATTTCTAGCTGCACTTTTTGTAATTGCAAAGAATCAGAAACTAACGGGGCGTATCTCAATTAGGGAATGGCTGAATAAAAGGTGGTATATGATGGTGATGGAATACTATTGTGCTATAAGGAATGATGAACAGGATGATTTCAGAAAGAAATGGAAAGATCTACGTGAACTGATGCAGAGAGAAATAAGCAGACCCAGGAGAACAGTATACACAATAACTGAAATATTGTGGAACAATCAAATGTGATAGACTTTGTCACTAACAGCAAAGATCCAGGATAATTCTGAGGGACTTATGAAAAAGAATGCTATCCACTTCCAGAGAAAGAACTGTAGGGAGTAGAAATGGAGATGAAAACGTGATTTATCACTTGTTTATTTGGGTATATGATTGGGGTTTTGGTTTTATAAGATTACTCTCTTACAAAAATGAATAATATGGAAATATGTTTTGGGTGATAATACATGCATCACCCAGATTGAATTCCTTGTCATTTCTGGTATGGGGAGGGAAGAAGAGAGGGAGACAGTATGAATCATATAACTTCAGAAAACTTATGTGGAAAATTTTTATTAAAATAAAATAAAGATAAAACATAAAAAAGAAACTTCTTTTACTTCTCAGTCAGGAACAGGAATATTTTAAAAGTGTGTGGTTTTATACATGAATCTCAGTGCCCCCGCTCTCTAGGTCTCCTCAGGAAGCAATGGAAACATTTCCCATCTATCCTGCTTGTCTTCTCTGTTTCCTACTCCTCACCAGGTTAGATGAATCCATCCTCCTGATACCGCTTCCCTCCCCTGACACCTGAATATTGTGCCTCCTGTCCATTCATAACCTCCCACTGAGTTTTGTAGAAGTTTAGAAAGGCATTTCCATTCCTTTTGCTCTAATCTTTCAACCTTCCACTTTCTCCCATGGCAGTTCAGCCAGGGTATGTAGATTAGCCCCAGTTGCTTCTCAAGAGAGAAAAATTAGTTCTTGTTCCTAGCACCAAATGTTGTGTCTTATAGTCATGACTTTACCACATCTTAATGTGATTAATCTCTTCCTTAAAAACTATAAGTTCCACGTTGGCAAGGAATTTATTTTGTCGTTGCTATTATTCAATTGTTTCAGTTATGTTCAACTCTCTATGATCATATTTGGGATCACACAAATTGGGCAAAGATACTGTAATAGTTTGCGATTTTCTTCTCTAGCTAATTTTACAGATGGGGAAACTGAGGCAAACAAGCTGAAATGACTTGCCCAGGGTCACACAGCTAGTATCTGAGGCCAAATTCAAACTCAGTTCTTCCTGACTCCCAGCCCACCACCCTATCGACTGCGCCACCTACCAGTCCTTTACTCATTGTTTTACTGATTTTCATATATTCCTCAGAGCTTTACCCATAGCACTCAGTAAATTCTTCTTTAGTTCAATCTAAAGAGCTTGCGCCCTTCCCCAAGTCAAAGGGGGAGACGCAGAAGTTCATTTGGGAACAGATTTTCAAAAACAAATCCAGTATGAATACACAGCTATAATCACCTAGGCTTGCCTTTCCCCCTCAGCCAGAGGAAGTAGCACAGCAAGGGAGCGAGAGATTCTATCTGCATTGTGACTTAATGGAAAATATGGTCATGTCACTCACAGGAAAAACAAATCATAGCCCACGTTGGAACCTTTGCTTAATAATATGGCTGAGTGTTGGCGGAGACTTTCTGCAGCAATATTAGACCTGAGAAAATGAACAGTCAAGCTCTCAGCAACATTTCTGCCAAACTACTTGGGGGGAAAAAGTACTCCTTGTGTTTTCCTTCTCTGAGGCACATATAAAGGGAATTTAGTTAGGAATGCCAAATGTTGACATTTCTGGGGCCTTTCAAATAAAAGCTCGCTGAGAATTTACTGTTAGCCCCCTACCCACTGTAACAACATTACAAAAACTGGGTTTGGGCTGGGATAATAACACTGGGCTTAACCCAGGTAAAATTAACCTCCTACAGTAATCCGCGTTACTTTAGTGTAGTTTATTGTTTCTCCTATATTTCTCATATAAGAAATTCAGGGATCTAAGACTAAGTTATTCACCTTGAATGGAAAAATTTCAGAAGGTATTCCCAAAAGTTGAGATGTCTTCATCTCAAACTTACAGCATTTACTAAACCAAGAAATGCACTTGGAGAGAGCAAGTTGGAGAGAGCAACCAAAGTGCTGAAAGTGAAAAGGTGGATGGATGATACTTGTTCTTCTTGAGCAAACAGAAACAACTGAGCCTAGGATCCAGTTTGCAACAATAATTACTCAAAATAAGAAGCATGAGCCAAGTGAAGTCCACCCTGGCTCAGCCCTTTGCCACTCATTCTTTCCATTGCCAGTAGCCACTCAACAGCAGTCTTTGGGTATCCAGATAAATCCATCTTACTGTCAGAATCCCTTACCTGAATTTTTCTTCAGGAGTTGATTCCTGCTGTTCCACTTTGGAGGTTCTGCTTGCCCCAGAACACATTTTGTGAGGCTTGTCCTTGGGTTCACCAGAACCACTCATTACAGCTCTGCCTTATACAAGGTTACATTAAGGTCTTAATGTATTAAAAGGACTCTAAATAAACCATGCAAACACTCTCTCTATTCTGTAGCAAGTAATTATTTCAACCAGGTGAGGAAATGGTTTAACAATGTTGATTGTGTTCAGTTTACTCAGTGTCACAAAAAGGAAGAAGGGAGGCAGAAGGGGCTTGGGATGCACAAAAAAAAAGTGTTATTAATTCTTTAGAATTCTGATTAATGCTGGAGCTAAGTGAAATGCCTTCCCAATTTAGGACCCTCTCCAGAGTATAAGGGTTGCTTGGTGGAAGGGAAGAAGGAAGAGAGGGAGGGAGGGAGGGAGGGAGGGAGGAAACGAGTAGAGGACAAAAGTGATGCTTCAATCATTGCTCTGAGTTCATCAGCTCTCTATCTGGAGGTAGATAACATATTTCATCATGAGTCCTTTGAAACTATTATTGGTCATTTTGTTGATCAGAGTTCCTGAGACTTTCAGAGTTAACTGTCTTTACAATATTGTTATCATATAAATTGTTCTCCTGGTTCTACTCATCCAAGTTTTCTGAAAACATCCTTTTCATCATTTCTTGCAGCCCCTTTTCTCATGTCTTTCCCTATGACTTGGTACCTCAAAGATAACAATACATGCCAGGCCTTCTTTTCCAGGACCAATTCCACTTTTTAAAAAGAACTTCTGACTCATTAGTTAGAGGGATAGAGTTAAAATATCTGTTGCCACTTCCAGATTTTCAAATTACTGAATTCACTTAAAATTCTCTCTTCCTTGGAGGTTCACTCTATCAGAATTTATCATCCAATTCAGATCCTGATTGGTGTTATCTGTTAAACTCTTAGAGTATTCGTTCACCCTTTCTAAATGAGTTCAGTACTTGGCTCATAGACCCACTCTCTTTTCACACAATCCACTCCCTTCATATTAGGGGACATCAACATATATGTGATATCCTTCAAATATTCTAATTTCCAAGATCCTCAGTCTGTTCAGTTCCTGTGACCTATCTCACATGAGCTAGACCCAGTGATGACCATACCCTCCATCTTTCCATCATTCACAAGTGCTTCAGTTCCATGACCAAGAACTCTTAAACTTCTTTTAACCAATCACAGTCTTTTATCAATCCCATCTCTCTCTATGCTTTCTTCCTTTCAAACCTATGTTTCTATTTCATTGGGTTCTGTAATCCTCCTTCCCTGTCTTGGCTATACTCTCTTGCCTTCCCAGTCTCATTCCCTTAATGAACCAGTCCAACACTATAGTATCCATTACTCTTAAATCTCTTGGTCCCTTTTCCTATCATTGTGAATGCTTATCAAACATCTATTCTGAATTACTACTATCATTTACCAAGAGGTACTCCTATTCATACATTACTGACCAGAGTTTTTTTTTTTAAAATCACCAATCTGTGATAAATGGCTCTGGTGCAAAATATATGTCACCGCATCTCAATTGAGCCCAATAAAATAATCCTTTTATTCCTCCCTAGTAGATTTTATTTCCCACTCTCCACAAAAGGTGTGCCATACCTTCCCTTCTCTTCTCATATTTCCCATAACACTGCTCCCTGTATCCTCTCAGTTAAGGTACTCCCATAATAATTTACCTTCCCCCCCCCAAAAAAAAAAATCAAGGCCATTCACTGAGGAGAGCCATCTTCTCACAATTCCTTGGTATTACTTCCACTGATTTTTCCTTTATTCCATACTCTAATAAAGATATAGATCTACTCTTTACCAAGTTCAATCCTTGGTTCTATTTCCCTCCTACCTTCTCTAGCAAATTGCTGCCACAATTATCCTTCCTTTCTCCCTCTAATCTATGATCTCTCTTATCATTTCATTTCTTCCCTGAAGGTTATAAACATACTCAAGCCTCCTTTAGTTTCAAAATATTCTTCAATAGATCTCATGATCCTGCCAACTATCATTCTGGATTTCTCTCCTTTTCAGCCAAATTCTTTGAATAACAACATACTTCTGCTTCCTTTATTCTTGCAATCAGACTCCCTTCCTTATACTAAAATGATATTGGTCTCTCTATTGACAAACTCTTAATTATCAAATCTAGTAATCTCAACAAAATAAATCCTCTTTTCTACACTCTCTCACTTGGTTACTTCATCAGTTCTAATGTGTTCAACTACTAATTCTGTGCAATGACTCCCAGATTCATGAATCCATGTCTGGTCTCCCTCCTGAGCTGCAGTCCTTCATTGCCCTCTGCCTTTTGGACATTTTGAAACGTGTATCCTGTTAACATCTCAAATTCAACATATCTAAAACAAAACTCATTCTCTTCCCTTCCAAACCCACCCTTCTTCTGAACTTCCCTTTTACCACCCTTCCAGTTACTCAGATTTGTAACATCATTGTCATATTTGACTCCTCATTTACTCTACTTATCCAGTTCATTTCCAACTTCCATTATTTATACCTTTGCAATATTTCTCATCAATATCCCCTTCTCTCCATTCACACAGCCACACACTAATCTATACCCTCATAATTTCTTATCTGGACTACAGAAATATTAAGTGTTTCAATCATGTCCAACTCTTTGGGAACCCATTTGAGATTTCCTTGGCAAACATACTGGAATGGTTTATCATTTCCTTCTCCAGCTCATTACAGATGAGGAAAGTGAGGCAAACAAGTTGAAGTGACTTACCCAGGGTCACATAGCTGGTGTCTGAGGTCAGATCTGAACTCAGATCTGCTGTACCACCTACTCTAAAACTATGGAAATTACCTCCTAATTGGTCTCCCTCCCTCAAGTGATTTTCCAAATACAAATTTGATCTTGTCACCACCCCTTTAAACTTCAGTGACTCTTTCATTTTTTAAACTCTCACTTTCTGTCTTAGAATTGATTCTATTACTTCCAAGGCATAAGAGTGGCAAGGTCTAGGCAATGGGGGTTAAGTGACTTGCCCAAGGTCACACAGCAAGAAATGTTTGAGAGCAGATTTGAACCAAGGATCACCATCTCCCAACCTGGCTGTCCTATCTGCCCTGGACCCTCCTCATTTTTAAGATTACAGATCTATTCCTCTTTGTGGCATTTAAATTATTATACAACATGGTCCCTTCCAACATACTGTTCCACTTTATGGTTCAGCCATACTGGATTACTTATCATTCTACACACATGACACTTCATTTCCATCTTTCTGGCTGTCTCCCAAGTCCAAAATAGATTCCCTTCTCACCTCCATCTCTTAGAATCCTCAGTTTTCTTCAAAACTCAGCTCTAGTACTACTTTCTATTTGAAGTCTTTCCTTCCATGTCCAGCTTTTGGCCTCCCTCCAAAAACTACATTTTATTCATTTTCTGGAGATATTCTATATACACTTATGCAGGCTGTCCTAAAAGTCTTAGTATAGTTTTAAGCTTTAAAAGTTTGCACTAAGACTTTTGGGACATTCTGTATGTATGCATGTTTCCTCCAGTAAAATGTAAGTTCCTTCAATATACTCAAATTTGTGGAGAAAACAACCCAAAATTTATGGGATAAGCTTAAGGGGAATTTTATCTCTCTAAACTCCTTCATCAATAAAAAAAAATAGAGAGAAAGAACAAATCCATAAATTTGGCATACAACTAAAAACAAACTAGAAAACTAACAAATTAAAAGGGCCCAATAAAATACTAAAATAGAAATTCTGAAAACCAAAGAAGAAATTAATAAAATTGAAACCAAAAAAAGAATTAATAAATAAAACTAATAGCCACTGGAGGAATGATATAATAGATAAACCATTTGCTAATTTGATTTTTTTAAGCATGTAAACACCTTGAGTTGCTGTTTCATTTTTGCCCATGTTTCCCTAGAATGTAGCTTAGAGCTTGGTATATAACATATGCTTAATAAATTTTTCCTAGTTGATGGATTATTTGGGTCATGGATTTGAGATAAGACTCCTTTTATCTCCCCACAACTAGTTTGGTTGTTTGGAATCAAATGACACTCTACTGGGTCTATGGATAGATTGCAGAAGGTCCTTGAACTTAGATAGGAAAACATTCACATCTTTATTTTCTTGACTTCTAAATGGAATTTGTAGTTCCTTTCAATTATTAATTAGGCAACTAGTCAGTCTTCTCGGAATAGGTTCATAAGCTTCACCAGATTGCTAAAGGTATCTATGACACAAAAAAAGATGAAGGGGAATTGATTCCTTGTAGGACCAAGAATGGGAGGGGAAATGCAGATTAATATCTCTAATCTTCCTTGCTCTCCTTCCAGCTTAAAGTGATACTAGCTTTCTTTTTTATATATTACAACACTATATAAATGCTAAATATTATTATCATCTTTCACCTGAACCATTGTGACAGGCTCCTAGTGGTCTCCTTGACTCTGGTCTCTCTCCAGTCTACCCTTTACCTGGTTACTAAATTAATATTCTTAAAACTCACCTGCTCAAGAAACTCCAGTGGCACCAGACTGCCTTAAAGGTGAGAGAATTTGGCACTCAACAACCATTTCATGTAATCCACACAGGAAAGGAATGTCCCTTGTAAGATACCCAACAAATGGTTGTCCAGTCTCAGTTTGAAGACCCCCAGGCAGGGAGAACCCATCATTTCTGCAAGCAACCCATCCCTCTTTTAGACATCTCTAATTGTTAGGAGGCCCTTCCTGACATTGAGCTTGAATTTGCCTATTTATAGCTTCTACTTATGATTCTACCTTCTAGTTCTAAACAAAACAAGTATAATTCCTCCTCTACATGACAGCCCTCCAAATACACACAGACAGTTATCATGTCCCCTGTATCTTGTTTTCTGCAGGCTAAATATGCCCAGGTCCTTCAGCTAATTCTCATATGTCATGGACTAAAGGACCTTCACTAGCCTGGTTGCCTTCCTCTGAGCACTCTCTAGCTTGTCAATGTCCTTTGTAGACTATAATGTCCATATTCTTGTGTTTGCAAACTGAACATGATACTCTAGATGAAGTTTGAGTAAAGGGGGACTAACAGTCCCTATTCTTGTCACCTATGAAAATAGCTTGATGCAGACCTAGATGGCATTATTTGCCACATTGCACAACTGCTACTCATTGAGCTTAAAATCTACTAAAAATCCTCCAACAATCCTTCTCAGAAGAAATGTTCTCTATCCACATTTCCTCATCTAATACTTGTGAAGTTGGATTTTTAGCTAGGCTTAGAACTTTACATTTATCTCTACTAAAAATTATCTTATCAGATTTGATGCTATAGTCCAATTATTATTAGATTAGTTTTATTAGTATATTCAATCCTGTATTCTGAGGGATCCACAGACACCAAAAGAAGAGAAAAAAAAATATTTTATTTTAATGTGGTTGATTTCATTTTTAATTTTATGTATTTTATTTTATACAGTTTAAAAAATGAATCTAGTGATATAGGCTTCACCAGACTAACAAAGGGATCAATAACACACACCCAAGAAACGGTTAAAAACTCTACTTGGGGGAAAGCCCAGCCAAGATGGCAGAAAAGGTTCACAGACCCACCTGATCACTAACAAATTACCCTCCAAACAATTACAATATAATGCCTCAAAATGAAATCCCCCAAAAGATCAAATGAAATAACATTTTCAGCCCACAACAATTTAGAAGGCCAGTACAAAAGATTGATTGCACCAGGGTGGAAGTAGAGTGCAAATCAGCACACTAAGGTAAGGCTCCATTGCAGCAACAAACTTGAAAGTGACTGAATCAGCATCAAAGATTTCTGGAGCTCTCAGGCACAAATGATAAGGGGAGTCAGAGAACTACTTAGAAGGAGATTATAGGGATCATTTTGATGTCTCTAGGTGCACGACTCATTGCTCTAAATAAAGACTTCATTTCTCAAATACATAGAGAAATTAGTCCAATATATAAGAATATAAGTCATTCCCCAGTTGATAAATGGTCATGGATATGAATAGGCAGTTCTCAGAAAAAGCAATCAAAGCTCTCTATAGTTATGTGAAAAAACGCTCTAAATTACTATTAATTAGAGAGATGCAAATGAACACAACTCTGAGAAACTACCTCACACCTATAAGATTATCATGACAGAAAAGGAAAATGGCAAAACTTGAAGGGGATATGGGGAAATTGAGACACTAATGCACTGCTGGAGGAGTTGTAAACTGATTCATCCATCTGGAGAGCAATCTAGACCTATGCCCAAAATGCTATAAAACAGTACATACTATTTGACCCAGCAATACCATTAATTAGGTTTGTGTCCCAAAGAGATAAACAAAAAGGGGAAGGACCTATATATACAAAAATATTTAAAGCAGCTCTTTTCTGGGGTCAAAGAATTGGAAAGGGAGGAGATACCCATAAATTTGGGAATAGATGAGTAAGTTATAGTATATGACAGTAATGGAATATTATTGTGCTTTAAGAAATAATGAGCAAGAGGAGTTCAGAGAAACCTAGAAAGACTTATACCAACTGAAGTAGACTAAAGTAAGCAGAACCAGAACATTGAACACAGTGACAATAATACTGTTCAATGAACAACTTTGAATAATTTAGCTATTCTTAGCAATATAATGATCTAAAACAATCCCAAAGGGCTCATGATTTTTAAAAAATGCCATCTGCTTCCAAAGAAAGAACTGATGGAATCTGAATCTAAAGCAAAGCAAACTTTTTTCACTTTCTTAAATTTTTTTTGTTCAAGTTTCCTTCCACAAAAGTATTAATATGGAAAAATGTTTTTGCATATGTAAAATTTATATAAGATTGCATGCAATTTCAAGGAGGGGGTGCAATGGCTAGGAAAGGAGGGAGGGAGGGAGAAAATCTGAGACTCAAAAATTATTTTAAATGTTGAAAACTGTTTTTACTTGTAATAGGGAAATTTTTAATTTATTTCTTTAAAAAACTCCTTTAATGTCATCCTGTCAAGATCTTTTTACATCCTAACTGTCATTCACTGTTAGCTCCCCCTCTCAGCTTTGCATAATCTGCAAAGGTGATGAGCATATTATCTATGTTTTTCTCCAAGGGAGTCATTAACAAAAAATGTTAAACAGCACAGAGCCAGGCACTCCAATGGGCACCTCCTACCATGCTATTTTTGAACCATTTACTACTACTATTTGAAGTTCAGCCATCCAACCAACTCAGTATCAATCTGACTGTATTTTTGTCTAATTCAACTCTCCTCATCTTTTCTTAATGAAGAGTATGAGATATTTTATCAAAAGCTTTGCAAAAAATTAGACAAACTACATCCAAAGTTAACCCCTCATCTACTAGTCTATTAATGCTGTCAAAAGAATTGAAGGGAGTCTTGCATGATCTGTTCTTGATGGAGCTATCATGGCTCTTTGTAATCATCATTTCTTGCCTTTCTAGATGTTTTCTAGCTCTAATGATTTGTTCAGAATTTTCCTAGAAATTGAAGTCAAGCTCACAGGCCTATAGTTTTCAGATTCCATTCTCTACCCTTTCTTGAAAATCAGGACATTGACCCTTCTCCAATCTTTTGGTAGCTCCTCCATTTTCCATAATGTTTTAAATATCACTAATAGTAGCTCAGTATTCACACCCAACATTTCTTTCAATACTTGTGGATGTAATTCATCCAAGTCAGGGGCTTGAATTCATCAAGGGTAGCTCGGCAAGCTCTTACTATCTCCTTGCTCATCTATAGTATCTGCTCCCTCTTGGTCATTTGTATTGTCATTTCAGTTGCAATAGTGAAGAAAAATGGAAACAAAATAAAAATTGAACAGCTTTGCCTTATCTTTGTTGTCAGTTTCCACCATCTCAACTATTCCAAACAAAGGTCCTATCATTAGTTTCCATTGCTAGCCTCAGCTCATTCTGAGCTTTAGAATTTCAGACTTAATATTTTAGTACTATGTTATGCTCTTCTATTCATTCTTTTTTACCTGTTCTTTATTCCAGATTCCATCATTTCTTTTTTAAATCTAAGTTAATTGATGAGTTTCCTATGTATCCACATTGGTGTTTGCAGACAAGTCTCATTTTTCCTCCTCTTTGGAATTGTTTCCCTTTGTATCTTCAAAATATGACTCTTGATTATTACCACTCCCTCCTGGGGCAACACCCCTGAAGCATTTTACTCCATGGAATCTCATCTATCTTCTGACCCCTTTAAAACCCACTTTCTCAAAATTTGTTGTGTGTCACAACATGCCTATGTTTCCTTTCCTTCTCCATCACAAACCCTAGAATATAGAGTTCACATCTCTCCAAGGTTACCACCATTTCTATCCCCCAAAAGTAGGTCCTTCCTTTTAGTAAGAATCATGTCCCAAATGGAATTTCCCCTTTGATGATTCCTCTACTTATTGAGGTATAAAATTATCACTAAGGCAAATCAAATTATTGGTATTCTATTTTTGGCAGAGCTCTATAACTCCAGCAAATGTCTGGATAATTCAAGTCCCCCATCCCTACTATATCATGCCTATGTCAGGCTATTTCCCCAATTCTTCATCTACTTCCTCTTTCTGTCCAGGAAGTCTGTAGTATGTATATTCTAATGGCAATTATTTCTCATCCCAACCCCCTTCCTTTGACCTTTACTCAAATATACTGTCCCCACCCTATTCCTGAATTTCTTCACATGAGAATATCTTCTTAATAAACAAACCTACCCATCACCTTTATCTAGTTTTTTGAAAAAAAAAGGTATACTCTTCCAAAACCACATTATAGCCGTCACTTTCATCCCACCAAGTCTAAGTGACATCTGTGAGAGTAAATTGGCCCTATTAAATTAGAGTATCTGGCTTCTCTTGTTTGTGTCCTAAAGTCTGGGCATTTGGGTATAGGTATATGATGAGATTTATTACTGATTTGTTTCTTGGCTTTTGTCTAATTGCCTCATCTGATATTTTTTTTTCTTTAAAGCTATTCTCTAGAGTATCTAACTTTGGGGATATATATAGGCTATCTTCTCTCTCCCTAGTACTTTTTTAGTGTGAAGCCCATCTTATCAAGTACAAATTCCTCTGTTTATCATTTAAAGCCTTTCACAGTCTGGCTTTAGATTATCTTTCCATACATCTTGTCTTTTCTTTCTTGCCCCCTTAACATAAGTGCTCTCTAAGCTTGAACCCACTTCCCCTTGTATCTACATGTACTTGTGGGAGAGTGTATCACAGAAATGTGGTGATGGGGAATGTTTATATCAAGTATACCAGTGTAGAAAAAATTTTTTACTGAAAGCTAATTGTCTGCCGGGCTAATTAATATCAACCTATTATCATAGAAAAACATACCAGAGTAGGGGCTCATGAGTTTCTATTATAAGCAGTAGAAAGACAATCCTTTAAAACTACCCACAGAGCCCCTAAAAACATAGCCAGCCAAGATCTGGGGACTCAAATGATCAGTGAAAGTGAGAGCTGAGACAAGGATCTTTAAAGATATGCTACATGTACATGCCCAATGAAAGTATTGAAAGAGTTCTCAATTTTGACACGTACAATATGAGTTGCTCACAAGTTCTCCTCTTCTATATTTCTCATAGAAAGCTCACCAACAAATCTGATCAAAGACAAGCATTTATTAAGCACCTGCAAAATGCCAAACTTTTTTGTTCTTTTTCCTTTTTTAAAGAACTGAGAATACAAAGGAAAAATAAAACAGTCCCCACCTCAAGTAGCTTATATTGGGAGGGGGAAGAAACAATGTAAACAGATAAGTGAATAGAAAATATATGCAAAATAAATGCAAAATCATTTTTGAGGAGGGAAGCAAGATGGCTAGTTTGGCTTGAATACAGAATGTATGTGCAATTAGCCTGGAAAAAAGGAAGGCTAGAGCCAGATTGTTAAGAGCTGTAAATGCCAAACTAGGGAGCAGAGAATCAGTGAAGCTTCTTGAGCAGAGTAAGGATGTAGTCAGAACTGCGCTTCAGGAATAATACTTTGGCAATTGTGTGGAAAATGGATTAGGAAGAGGAGAAGCTTGAGTCATTTCTACACATAACTGATAATGAAAAGGAGAATATCTTCTCAGATACATCCCAAAGATACAGCCACATTTCCATACACACTCACAGGTGACAATCAAATACCTGAAAGTTTTTCACATAGACACACATAAATACAGACCCAGCCTTGTCCCATAGCCTGCTAGAAAATGCCTGATGGACTCAAGTGTCTATCCTTCTTCTCTCTAGTGTGGAAGGAAGTCCATTACTGATACATTACAAAGGAAGCAATTGACATTGTGCAGAAGGATAGGTAATATTTAGCTAAGTGTTTTGTCATCACTGAAAGGAAATCACGATTATTCACTCTGTATTATCAATCTGGAGGTCTCTAGTTCAGACACTCCTAATGCTCATTTAGGAGGCAGCTTGGTAGGAGACATCAATATTCAGGACAATCACTTCTCCCAGGAAAACTTTCAGTGACCAACTTTAACCCTTGCGATGATTTGTCTTAGTTGCTCTTCCATCTAATCTAGTGCTTCACCTTCATGTTACAGCTGAGAGGACTGAGGATCAGAGAGGTCACATAACTTTCTCAAAATCAGGAAGCAAATAAGTAGCAATTGTGACTGGATCTGGTCATTCTGGGTATTACTATAACACTTTCTCTACTAGGATGACTTCCTATTCTGACTCTTATACAAATGATCGTTGTATAAATGGCTCCCAACCTTTTTTTTCCAAAGAAATGTGGTCTTTAAAAAAAGCAGACAATTAATTATACAAGGGATATATTTATTTATTTTTACAAGCCTCAGACAGAGAAGCAGTTTCTAAACCCAGTGCTCAAAGATTTCCCCTCTGGGGAAGGGAAATGGATTTTCTCTTTACTTAAGAATATAGATTAAAAAGCAAACCAGCAAACACCTCTGCATCTTAATGCAGCCTTTACCTCTCGAGAACTGCCTATCGATCAGCATTTTTATTGTCAATTTTCTTATGGTCTAACTCCAAAAAAATACAATCTCATTATGTCTTGGGTGACAATTGTGAATTAGTCACCCTAAATTCAATTTTTTACTTATGATTAAGGTGTTTAATTTGGGGAACAACAAAGAAAATTCATTGACATTGTCTGAATATAGTTAATACAGGATACGGGTAAAGTAGTAAGAGAATGATAGCAAGTAAGAACATTGATCTCAGGAGATGGAAGAAAGGTAACTGAACATGGATTTGGTGTCAATGGAAAAAATTCTTAACCTTTGATCCTCAATTTCCTCATCTTTTTGTAGGAGAATACTAGCATTTCCCATTTTATGAGTTTTTATAACATAAAGTTCAGCCTGAAAGAGAAGGTACTTCATATTCATACCAGCAAAACTAAATTAGTCTGATCTCTAGTTTATACTACCATCAGGCTAAGTTACAGCTATACTATTTAATCAAATTATCTTCAAGGTCTATAAAACAGGAGGACTTAAAATGAAATCCAAAGACCCTTCCTTTGGGGTCTGTAGATAAAATTTAGGAGATCTGTGAACTTGGGTGGGAAAAAAATAAAAATTTATTCTCACTATCCTCTAAATGGAATTTAGCTTTTCCTTTAATTGTGTGTGTTTTTTTTTTAATCAGCAGACTCTGAAGATGCCAGTGACACTCAAAAAGGATAAGAATCCCTACACTAGAAAATAAATCAGTATTTAGAACTGGAAAGTTTCTCTTTTTTTATTCAATCTTTCCCAGAAAATCCAAGATATCCCACTTGTTCTATAGTACTTTGGTTTTGGTTCAGTTTTGGTCCTTTCTAAATTCATTGCAGGATTCTATTGAGCATGAAAAGAACTCTTCTTCCTCTCTGAGTCTGGGGAATGCATGAGAAGGGACAACCGGCCTTGACCACATGGCAGCCCTCTCTAATTCAGATGACATCTCTAAAGTCCCAAAATAAGTCACTGAACTTCTCTTGGGAAGGTTCCAGAAGGGTGACGTTGTTTCTTGTACTGATTTAGAAGGGTTAGAAGGGGTGAGGGTAACTGTGTCTGAAACATCTGCTACACTCTATATGAGCATAAGGTTTCAATACTTAGAATAAGCAGCTGGGCTGATGCCACTTGGAGGAATTTTCTCCATCAATCAAAATGGCCTCACTCTCATTCAATATCTGAAGGGCCTTTTATTCACTTATATGAATCATAAGATTTCAAACCTGGAAGAAACCTTATGGATTATCTAGTTCAAACTAATCATTTTTAAAAGGCACAGGGAGGTTGAATGAATTGTATATGATCACAGAGGAAGCAAATTCTAGAACTGGGATTTGAACCCTAGTCTTTTGACCTTAAATCTAGTCTTTGATGATCTACTTACCCTTCTATCTCAGATTTACTCAAATTCCTTAACAAGTGAGTCTCCAAGTTTTCCTGTCCTTGAAACATCAGTAGGAAATATCAACTATCAATTATTACAGTTGTAGAAAGTAACTTTCCTGCTAAGAACTCCTTAGAACAGACTTAGTAAATTGGTAACTATAATATAAATAAGTGACCTTGGGAAGGTCACAACAAAAAAGGAGACAATTGTGGAAAGGAAACAAGACTGACAGTTGGTGGGGGAAGGGGCAACTGGGAGTGGCAGTTGGGTCTTGTGACTAGCACTTCCTTCCTGCCGGGTTTTACTTACTTCCTGGTGTTGGAGGAGGGAGGGTCTTGTTCAGCCCAGTCTTGTGTGGTGTGCCTCTTCATGGTGCAGCCCGAAGATACAGGCCCATTCATCTCTGAAGGTCAGACCTTGTTGCTTTCTGTATACTGCTAAGATTCTGAATTAGACAAAGCAGGACTGATATAGAGTAGACGGGAGTGGGAGAAACCCTCCGCCAGCCTCTGGGGCCTGGCCTCAGCTCTGAAGCTGAGGAAAACTCCAATCCCAACTGGTTATTAAACTTTATATTATTTGAATTCACAGTCAGATAAGTAGACTATCTTTTCTGGTCATAGAGGGAGCTGAAATTCAGTTCAGTCATTCTAGGACAAACAGTCCTTATTGGACCCCTGCTGCTTCTTCTCAGCAGGGGCCATCTCCCTCCTTTCCTTCATCGAGCAATATTCCCTCTCTCCCCTCAACTCCTCCATACCCTGCTACAGACCCTCCCTTTATCCCCCATTCTTCATATCCTCCCCATCTCTCCCAATAAATATTACACACTTACACAATAATTAATAATTATTTAAGCCTAATAACTATAAAAGAATAAAATGTCTCCTATCTTCAAGGAGTTTACAATCTACTTAGGAAAGCAAAATGAATAATAATGAACAGTTGGAGAATATTAGATATAAAAGAATGACCTTTAATATATCCCTTCCGGCTCCAAATCTGTGATTTTAATGCAATATTATAACAATGGAAATTAATTGTGAGAAAAAAAGTTCATAGAAGGAAGAGATGAGTTTGGACTAAAGTGGTCAGAAAAGGATAAGAACTTCACAGATAAGGCAAAACTTCAAAGTAAGCATGATATAATAAATAGCATGTCTAACTTGGACTCAAGAATACTCAGATTCAAACTGTACTTCTGTTACTAATTGTGTGGTCCTGCAAGTCAGCCTCTTTTGAGGATCATCTGTAAAATTCAGTTAACAACAACACCAATAACTACCTCACAGGGTTGTGTCAAATGAGACATTGTCAAGTGCTTTCCAAAATGAAATTTGTTTTCAATATCAATTGAGAAACAAAAATGGAGTAGTGGATTGAGAGTTAGTCTCCAAATAGAAGATCTGTGTTCAAGTCTCACCTATTGCCCATGTGACCCTGGGCAAGTCATTTGACTTCTCAAAGCTTCTCAGGCACTTTTAAAGGGCATTTCCTTGCAGAGAACTCCCTAAATGGATGAAATTGCAAGTCAAAATCACAAATATAAATTAAGTATCAATTATTATTATTACTAAAGTAGATTAGAAGAGGTATCATCTCTCAGAGAAGTTCTACCTATCACAAGAGATGAACTCTATATCTCAGTTCTATATAAATGGAGATTTTGAACCCTAGACTTCATTCCCCAGAAGTCCCTGGTACTTCCCAGAATCCCCTATAATCTCTCCTGTGACTCCAGTTTGGCAAGATCATGATGGGTATTTAACTGGCAGTTATGCCTCCCACGCTCTCTTCCTTTGTAATGACACAACAAGTATAGTGGTAAGCTAAGTGCAGGGATTTTAAATGGGCCAATCAGCCATGGGCACATGGTTTTTATTTTTTATCCTCTTTATTCCTTGATTTCTAATGATCCTTAATAAACCTCATAAAATATAATATTTTATTATTAGAGATATAATTTAATTTTTACAGTTTAGAACCTAATGATAAATCACCTCCTAAAACTTTTGACTGGTAGAAAATGGCTAGAGTAGTAGAGTACCCAGCCTAGAATCAAAAAGACTCATCTTCCTGAGTTCAAATCTGCCCACAGATACTTATTAGCTGTGTTACCCTAGGAAAGTTTCTTAGTTCCATTTGCCTCAGCTTCCTCATCTGTAAAATGATCTGGAAAAGGAAATGATGAGTCAATCTAGTGTCTTTGCCAAGAAAAGCCCAAACAGAGTCATAAAGAGCTAGATAGGTCTGAACAACAACAAAACTTTTGGTTAAGGGTACCAGTTACATCTAAGGTAAAAGATCCCTAACACCAAACCCATCACATTATAATCATGAATGCTTTTGTAGGTCTGTTGGTAAGCATTCAATGGGAAAAGACATCAAGACACCCAAGGAAATATTAAATGCAAAGAAAAAAAAGAAAAACCCTCACATCTTTTAACCAAAGGGTGGCATTTAAAGAGCATAGAGTTTCATCAGAAAAGCTCTTGTCTGCTCCACCCATGCATAACCTTGCGCTGTTTCAGGGCATGGCCTCCATTTAAACTGAGCTGGGCTCCATTAGAGTAAATCATTTTGACTCAGAGCAAAAGCAGATTAAGGATAAAAGGGTTCTTTTTAACAAATATTATCCATAAAGTCCCTCTTTACTCATTGCTGCTTCTAATCAATCCCTCCTTCAGATCCCTAGTGAATACTTCCCTAAACTTCAGAACAAAGTAGTTGGGAAGTGCACTGATTTAGAGGAAAGAGCTTTAGCACTGGATTCAGAAGTCTCAAGTTCAAATCCTGACTCTGCCTTCATCTGAGTGACCTTGCTTGAGTCATTCAAAGTGTATCACCATCAGATTCTTCAGGTATAAAATGACCTCCAAGGTCCATTTTAGTTCTATATCTATGGCATAGATAGGTAGGTAGGTAGGTAGGTAGGTAGGTAGGTAGGTAGGTACATAGGTATGTAGATTGATGGATACATAGATAGATAGATAGACAGACAGACTGATTGATTGATTGATTGATTGAAAGATCGATATGATATCTATGGTCATAGTATTTGACATGAAAATTTTGACTTTCAGCAGTTATGTAGTCCCATGGATTGAGATATTTGTACCCTTCTATGAAGATCACATTTTAGATTCACTATTTTATTTTATCCTCACAACCCTGGAAGACAGATAACACAAGTATCATTTTCCCTATTTTACAAATAAGGAAACTGAGAATTGGACAAGTCAAGTGACTTGCCCAAGATTAAATGCCATTAAGTAGCACAGCTAGGAATGATTTCCAACTCTCCTCCCACACTGCTGCTCAATACTACCTAAATTATCCAAGACAACAGTGCAATAGTTAGGACATGTATTTCCTACTGCCATATTGTAGATGATATAACTGAAGCACAAAAACGTTAAGTGGTATCTCAACATCCCATGATGAGGTAGCAATATTTTTCCTCAAGTATGGAGTGGGGTTGGTTTCTACTAAGGTAATTTAGTAGCCTATTCTATAGTGTTAAGGTCCATGTCATATGATCTAGCTGAGACCCAACATACCATGCTTCGTAAACTTATTAAGAGATGTGCTTGGTGGAGGCAGAAGCAAAATGGCAGAGTAAAAGAAAGTATAACAAACTCATCCCGAAAAACTTCTCCATAAAGATTTAGAATAAGTGTCTTGATAGAGGAATCCAATAAAAATAATCATAGTGAATCATTTTTTCCATCTAGGTCAGCAATAGGAAACAGAAAGGTCTTTGCATGATGGGAACAAGGCCAAGCCAGAAAGTTATATGGGACCTTCCAGTTCAGGAAAAGTCTATGCATTTGGCTAAGAGGTAATACATCCCCCCACCCTGAAAACACTGGCTTTGTGCAGAATGCAAGAAGATATGCTAACTGGCAGTTGGGTCAAAGAATTAGAACCTACTACAGAAGGTGATCTGTATCTATAAGGGGTATTCCAAATTGAGGAGTGGTCTTGGACACTATGCTGTGGATTGAGTGAAGAGCAAGTTCAGAAGCTAGTAGTGGTTGTATAGCCCTGATCTTAGTTCCATTATCCAGCCCAATCTGAGATCTACATCTGAATAACAAGTCCAGGAATCTCTGATCAAAAAGACAATGAAGTTCTACCACTTTGAACCAGTAGCACTTTCTAACTAGATGATAATGGCTGAGTCCTGCAGCAGTCTACTAAAACTCCAACCATTGGTAAGCTTTAGGTCAGAAACTTGCAGATCTCAAACAAGGTGGGGGGAGGGAGAGATCAAACTTTACTTGGGATTATATTGCTTTGGGGCACAAGGAAGAAAACTAAAAAATTACAGGTTGCCAGCTTTAGCTGTTCTTGATATTCTAGTATAACACAACATTCAGTGCAATAAGAAAGCAGTAGCATGACTCCAATAGTCCCTCCAAAAGTGTGTATAGGGTAGCCCTTTAATAGAGTCCTAAGTCATGAAGTAAGCTAAAAGAATTAAGAAATAATAATAATAACAACAACAATAATAATTTCACCACAAAGAGCTGTTGTGGTGGCATAATTGTTCAAGACACAAAAACAGAAATGAATGATCCTTAAACATTTATAAGCAAATCTCCAAAGAAAAATACAGCTTGGGCACAAGTTTAAATAGAATTCCTTAAAAATGGAGAAATAGGGAATTTAAAATGTTTTATAAATTAAATGTGTGCACAAGATAAAAATGGAAAAGAAATGAGAACTACTGAAAAAAGAATAGGAAAGTGTCTTAATAGCTTGGCACAAGTGGTATATAAAGCCTTAACCAAGCAGCAATTAGAATGAATCAAAAAGAAGATAACAAATAAATGAGACAAAAATTAAAACAAAGTCATAAGACTGAAAAAAATAAGAAATTATAAGGTATCTCATAATAAAAATAACCTGGAAAATTAGGTCAAGGAAACATCATTTAAGAATCACTGAACTACCTGAAAACCAATATTCATAAAAGATCCTACACATCATATTTCAAGAAATCATAAAAGAAAACTTCTTAGAATCAGAAGGCAAATTAGAAACAATAAGAATCTTCTGATTGCCTCTTAAAGGAAACTCCAGGAATGTTATAGCCAAAATCCAGAGCTTTCAGTCAAAGAATAATACTGCATGTAGTTAGAAAGAAAACTTCAAGCACTAAAGATCACACAAGATTTATCAGATACCTCTAAAAAGAAGCAAAACTTGGAATACAATATTCCAGAAGGCAAAGGATATAGGCTTACAAACAAAAATAATTTACTCGGTAAAACTAAGGATAATCCTACAAGAGGGGGGAATTAATTTTTAATAAAATAAAGGACTTCATAGCATTACTATAGCAAAGAGTTCTGTAGAAATTTTGAAGAGCAAACAAAGGAGTCAAGAGAAACATACAAGTCAAGCAAAATATGAATGAATGATCAAAAAATATTAAGTAAACTAATTAAGTTAAGTAAATTAAGTAAACTAAATTAAATTAAGTAAACAAGCAAACTAATCTGCTTATGTTCTAATATAGGGAGACGATATGTGTGTCCCCTCAGATTCCTACCATTAACAGGGATTATAAAGGGAGTCTAATTATACAAAGAGACTGGGAGTGGTTCTGTTATATTTTGATTATCTTAAAAGAAGAATGGAAAGGGATAAGAAGAAGAATAAACTGGGGAGAAAGGTAGAATAAAGATGGAAAAAATTATCTCACATAATCAGTATGCAAGAATAGAAGTCCATGCAAATAAGGAGAAAAGACTAAGGGGGACAAATGTTGCTTGACTCTTACTCTAATCTGAACTGATCAAAGGAGAAAAAAATAACACAGACACAAAGTTCTTCTATATTTCTTTTTATGTTCTGTATTTTACACAACAGTAAAATAGGAGGGAAGGGGGAGAAGGAAAAGGAAATACAACTAGGGACTATTTAGGGAGAAGTTAGTCCCAAGAAAACAAACTCTAAGGATATATAAAAATACTGTAACAGCTCTTAGTATAGTGACAATGAATGAAAAATTGAGGGACCATCAGTTGGAAAATGGCTATACAAGTTGTGGTATGTGGATGTGATAGAATATGACTGTACTGTAAGAAATGCCAGAGGGTAGTTTCAGAAAAACCTGAGAAGACTTATAAGGAATGATACAGAGTAAAGTGAGCAGAACCAGGAGGACAATTTATTCAATATTATAAAGTCAACTTTGAAAGATTTAGGAACGCTAATTGCTATAATGATCAGCCATAATTCCAGAGGACTCATGATGAAACATGCTGCCCACTTCCTGATAGAGAGTGGATGAACTCAGAATGAGTTCAGAAGAGATATATTTTGGAGTATGGCCAACAGGGAAATTTGTTTTGCTTGGCCATATATACTCATAACAGGGGTTCTGTTTGGGGGTTTTCTTTCTTTCTCATGGGGCAAGAGTACCTCAGTAGGTAGGGAAAAAAGGAAAATTTTCATTGAATAAAGAAAACAAAATTAAATTTAAAAAATATTCTTGGATAAATTCTATAGATTGGTTTTTTATCCCGACCCCTTCATGGTGCCTTACAAAACAAGCTTATTTCTGCAATCAGGTCTGAAAGAATATATGCGTTCCATTCACTCCCTTCCCCCATTCTTTTGTTCTCAACACACTTGATCTACTGTTCAAATGTACAACTGCCTCTATTTACTAAGCTATAAAATTATAAAATGGGCACAGAGCTACATGCCTCCTTCTCTTCCAGAGCAGGCAGCATTTTTGTGGTTCTCAGTTATATGAAGATAAATGATCCTTTAAAGTGACAGACTTGATCCTTATGGTAGCTTTAGGACCAGGGAATTCTATATTGGGAAATTTTAGTCATTCCTGCTTGAACCTGACCAACACTGCTGCCCTCTTTACCCTACCTCATCAATTTAAAAAGTTGTAAATTACATTTCTCAATTAGTACGTGTTACAGTCAACTGAAGGTTATTCAGTTGACTACTATTTGGCAATCCATAATCAATAAAGCGATTACATTGTGCCACTCAACTGCTGTGCATTTTCCCAAAAGGAGAGCCTCTAATCCTTGCCTTAAATTAAGCATCTTAATCAAGTGTTTTCTTCCAACCATGTACTGACCCACAAAGTTTCAGTCTGTTTTTTGCTTTTTGTCTTTTGAAGACTCCAGACAGCGATCAGTAAAGGCACCCAAGGTCAATGGCTTTTCCCAAACTTTCATCCCTAATTAGAAAAAACAATTGAGCCTATTGCTTTAATACTAGAACCTTCTCTCTATTAATTATTTCTAGTTTACTCCACATATGTTTTATTTGTACATAGTTGTTTTCATGTTGTCTCTTCCATTAGAGTTCAAGCTCTTTGAGGGCAAGAACTATCTTTTACCTTTTTTTTATATATTCCCAGCATCTCCATTTATGCAAGAGTCTGGCACATAGTAGGGCTTCGTAAATGCTTATTGACAGGATAGCTAGGTGGCACAGTGCATAGAGAGTCAGACCTAGAGTTAGGAGAACTTGAGTTCAATTTTGACCTCAGACATTTTCTAGTTGTATAACCCTGGGCAAGTCACCTAGCCTATCCCTTGCCCTTCTGTTCTAGAGTTGTTACTAGAATAGAAAGGGTTTAGAAAAATAAATAATAGTAATAATAAATTATTATAATAAGTTATTAAAATAGATAATAATCAAATCAAAATAAATACTTTTTGACTGACAGCCCTCCCCACTTAAGATTGACAGACAGTTGTTTTTCTCATATTTGTACTTCAACTGGATATAACCACCATTAACATGCATACTGAAAGAGTTCTCACTAAAAACCTAAAATAACAACATTTGGCTTTTATTTTTTACTTGGTGGGGGGCAGGGGGAAATTAGGGAAACTATTCTAGGTCTAAAAGTAGAATAAAATTTAATAGGAACATTAGGAAGGCCAATAAAATGAATAAATAGCAAGATAGCCCAGACCGGTTTTGCACAAGAATGGTAGGAAAATATTAGACAATCAAAAGGATCAAGAGCTAATTATGAGTCATCAATATCAGTGCTTCTGGTTATTACTTTTTTCTTTTATTTTTTGTAAAATTCATACAGTTATCTATGCTTCTAAAAATACTTTTATTAGGAGATAGTATTGTTGTAGCAGGAAAAGAAAAACCTGGCATTGAAACCAGAAGTCCAGAGTTCAAGTCTTGTCTCTGGCATACTAGCTGCATGACCCTGGATAAAGTCACTGCCCTCCTCTCAGTGACCCCAAGCAATGCTTTAGGACTCTAAATTATAAATGAAGTTCTAGTCTTCTGCTTTGTTAGAGGAAGATCTTCACTAAGAGCTCTCCAGACAAATGAAATCAGAGGTCCCTTCAAATAAAAATTAATAAAAGCTAACATTTACAAGGCATTTCATAAATGTTTCATTTGACCCTCAGAACACTGGCAGGTAGCTATCATTTTTATTTTTACATTTAAGGAAACCAAGGCAGCCAACAGAGCTAGTATCTGAGGCCAGATTCAAACTCAGGTTCTCCTGATTCCAAGACCAGCATTGTCTTACTACTAGCCACCTAGCAATAGCAGCAGCCTACATTTGCAAAAAGCTTTCCAGTTACCAAACAGAATATAAATTTCAGAGCTGAAGAGATCCCAAAGGCATCTGGTCCAAATTGTAAAATATTAAATAAACCTAACAAGTTGCCATTCAGTGTCAACTTGAATATCTCTGGTGAGGGGGAAAGCCAGAACTTCCTGGGGCACTCCATTTTTTTAAGCTCCTCTAATTTTAGAAGGTCCCCCCTTAAATTTAGCTCAAATTACATTCTTTTTAATTTCCACATGTTGCTTCTAATTCAACCAGATCAAATCTAACCTCTTTTTCAAGCAAGACCCCTTCCAATACTTGAAGATAGCTATCCTGCCCTACTTCTACCCTCTTTCAAACTAAATGCTCCAATTCCTTCTGTCTACCCTTGTCTGTCCATCCCCTTCATTTCCCAGGTTGCCTTTCTCTGGACTTTCTCCACCTTATCAACATCCTCCTGAAAATGTGGCACAAAAAGATCACACTAACACCATCATCATCAGAGCTAATATTTATATAATACTTTCACTCTGTCAAAGCACTTCACATATTACCTTACAAAAACCATGTGAAGCAGATGTTTCATTCCCATTTTACAGATCAAGGGAGATAACATATATAAAGTGCTTTACAGATTACTAAGCACTATATAAATGCTTACTAATTATTATTATCAGTGAGAAACCTGAAGCGCAGAGAAGTTAATTGACTTGTTCAGGCTCACACAACTTGTAAGTGCCCTACCAAAACAGATTACATAGCAAGATGACTACTTCCCAAATCTGAATACTATTTCTCTTAATGCCACAGAAGCTCATGGGGCTGGGGGTGGGGGTTGCTATGTTCCACTGTTAATTGAATTTGTAGTCACTAAAAACTCCAAATCTTTTCCATATAATTTTATTTAGCCATATTTCCGTCATCTTGTACATCTGAAGTTAAATTATTTTGAACTCCATTTTATTACAAATCACTCATTTTAGCCTCAGAGTAACCCATTAGGGTAGGCAATACAAATATTATTATTCTTTCCTTACAGTTGGTGGCATCCATACTTTGGGCAAAAGTTCCATTGGTGATACCCCAATTCTCAACAAGCCAAACCTAAAATGACTTGAAAGCCACATCAACATGGCCCCCATCTGACTCTCTATTCCATCTACCCCAAGAACTGGATCTTAGAGGCCATCAAGTCCAATGCCTTCCTTTTTCAGATGAAGAAGTGGAAGTCACAAACAGACCAAGTCACACACCAAGGAGGTTTCTGGGGAGAATTTGAACCTAGGTCTTCCTGACTCAAAGTCCAGGATTCTATTCACCATTCTATGCCGATTCTCTAGTCAGATTCCAAGGATTCTTTGACCAAAGAAATTAAAGCCCCTGCTTTATAGGATCCAACTTCACTGGCCCCTACAAGGAAACCCAGACTCTTTCAAAACTATAATAGACCAACTTCCGGGTAATCATGGCTGCAATCTAGACACCACACGCTTCCTCTCCCCAGCACCGAACGAAATAGACTACATCAAAGGAGCATAAAAATCACCTTTGGAGGAACAGAAGGACTCCCCAGTACTCCCCAGTACACCACAGAGGCGAAGGTACATGGAGTTTGAACATTTCCACACTATAATAAGAAGGAGGAAAAGTTTGCACAAATACGTGAACTGAGCCACCCTTCCCCCGCCCGCCACCTCCCCCACCAAACCAAAGTGAGTTACCGGAGCGCTCACTGGGACAGCGAGTGAATGGGGAACACCTCTGTTGGGGGGGGGGACTCCAGGGCCCTTGGGATCTGGGGGCTGCCAGGAAAAAAAACATCTCAGGGTGGTTTCACGTGAGAATCCCGCTTTGAGCACAGGGGGCCCAGGGAGCATTGTGCTGAGCATCTAGGTGGAGCTAAACACCAGGGGCAGACCACGCGCTGATTATCTGGGCAGAGCTGAACACCTGGGCAGTTTGGCCTTGATCAGGGGCCCAGCTCTATAAGAAACCTCGGAGGCTGGGAAGAACTAGTCTGAGGCAACCTAAATTCACAGAAAACCCACCCATATTACCCAGATCCCATACCAAAAAGGAAAGGGAAATAAAACCACCAAAGGGATGGCTCACATGGCCCAAAATCAAGCCTCCAGGAAGAAAGGGAAAAAGGTGACTATTGAAAACTTTTATGGTGGAAGAACCCAAGGAAAAGAAGAGAATTGGGATGAAATAAAAAAAAAATCAGAACATGCCTCCCAAAAGGGAAACTATCAACAAGCTCTGGAAGATCTCAAACTGGAACTTATCCAAAAGATGGAAACCTAGAAACAAAAATGGGAGAAAGAGATCAGCAGTCTGACAGATAACACTGCTCAATTGGAAAAAGAGCTCGAAGCATCCAATAGAAGGGCAGACAAAGCTGAAAAGCAAAACCAGTCCCTAATGACCAGAATTAAGCAACTCGAAGAAAGTGAGATCATAAAACAGCAAGAATCAATAAAGCAAAGCCAAAAAATTAATGAATTAGAAGAAAACATAAAATATCTCACTGAAAAGGTCACAGATTTGGAAAACAGAGGAAGAAGAGACAACCTCCGAATTATCGGTCTCCCAGAAAAACCAGAGACAAACAATAAACTCGATGTTATTCTACAGGAGATTATAAAAGAAAATTGCCCATACGTTCTGCAGCAAGGGGGCAAAATAGAAATAGAAAGGGTTCATTGAACACCCTCTATACTAAATCCCCAAAAGACAACCCCCTAGGAATGTAATTGCCAAATTCAAGAGCTTCCAAGAAAAGGAGAAAATTCTACAAGAAGCCAAGAAGAGAAGCTTCAGATATAAGGGGGCTCCCATAAGGATCACACACGACTTAGTGGCTAACACACTAAGAGACCGCAAAACATAGAGCACGATATTTAGAAAGGAAGAGAGCTGGGTCTCCAACCAAGAATCAACTACCCAGCAAAACTGACTATGTACTTCCAGGGGAAAGTATGGGCATTCAACAAAATAGAAGATTTCCAAGCATTTGCTAAGAAAAGACCAGAACATAGTGAAAATTTTGATATCCAAGCACAGAAAGCAAGAGAAACATGAAAAGGTAAATATGAAAGGAAGAGAAAAGGAGATGAATCTTATCTTCTTCTTTAAGTCAAACTCTCTTCTATAAGGACTACATTTACATCAAAATATATATATTAATATGTGGGGAAAATGTTATGTGTAACTCTCAAAAATTGTATGCATCATAAGAGTAGTTAGAAGAAACATGCATAGGGAAAGATTGGGGCATCAAGAAGATTTGGGGAAAGTGGGGGCAAAGAAAAGAAAAGGGAGGGGGGAACCATTGATAACACTAAGATTTACTTCAAGAAATAGGGGGGACTTAATAGAATAATCTTTCCCATATAAAGATACACATGGGAAGGGGAGGGGAAGAACTCTCATATGAGAAGGAGAGGAAGAGAGCATGAAGTGGAATTACTTAAACCTTACTCTCAGTGAAATCAAATCTGAGAGGGAAGAACATCTAGATCCAGTGGGATCCTGAATTCTATCTTATCCATTAGGGCAAGAAAGAAAGGAAAATTAAGGAGGGGGAGGGGGAGGGAGTATAAAAATGGAGGGAAGGAGAGGGGGGAGGGGAAGGGAGCATAAAAATGGAGGGGCTAGGAAGGGAAGCATCTCAAGGGGGAATAGGGGGACTGACATAAAATAAATCACTGATTCAAAAGGAGATAGCTAAAGAAGAAAGGTCAGTACTAGAGGAAGATATCAAAATGCCAGCGAATCCACAAATGACAATCATAACTTTGAACGTGAATGGGATGAACTCACCCATAAAAGGTAGACAAATAGCAGATTGGATTAGAACCCAAAAACCTACCGTTTGTTGTCTTCAAGAAACACATATGAGGTGGGTTGACACTCACAAGGTTAGAATTAAAGGTTGGAGTAAGACCTTTTGGGCCTCAACTGATAGAAAGAAGGCAGGAGTTGCAATCATGATATCAGACAAAGCCAAAGCAAAAATAGACCTGATCAAAAGGGATAGGGAAGGTAATATTCTGTTAAAAGGGAGTATAGACAATGAGGAAATATCACTAATCAACATGTATGCACCAAATGGTACAGCATCCAAATTTTTAATAGAGAAACTAGGAGAATTGAAGGAGGAAATAGACAGTAAAACCATATTAGTGGGAGACTTGAACCAACCACTATCAAATTTGGATAAATCAAACCAAAAAATAAACAAGAAAGAGGTAAAAGAGGTGAATGAAATCTTAGAAAAATTAGAGTTAATAGACATATGGAGAAAAATAAATAGGGACAAAAAGGAATATTCCTTCTTTTCAGCATCACATGGCACATTCGCAAAGATAGATCATACACTAGATCACAGAAACATAGCACTCAAATGCAGAAAATCAGAAATAATAAATGCAGCCTTTTCAGATCACAAGGCAATAAAAATATTGATTGGTAAGGGTACATGGAGAGCCAAATCAAAAATTAATTGGAAATTAAATAATATGATACTCCAAAATCAGTTAGTTAGAGAGGAAAACATAGAAACAATTAATAATTTCATTGAAGAAAATGACAACGGCGAGACATCCTTTCAAACCTTATGGGATGCAGCCAAGGCAGTACTTAGAGGAAAATTCATATCCCTGAGAGCATATATTAACAAATTATGGAGGACAGAGATCAAGGAATTGGAAATGCAAATCAAAAAACTTGAGAACGAACAAATTAAAAACCCTCAGAAGAAAACCAAACTAGAGATCCTAAAAATTAAGGGAGAAATTAATAAAATCAAAAGTGAAAGAACTATTGAGCTAATAAGCAAGACTAGAAGCTGGTACTTTGAAAAAACAGACAAAATAGACAAAGTACTGGTCAATCTAATTAAAAAAGGAAAGAAGAAAGGCAAATTAACAGCATCAAGGATGAAAAGGGGGATCTCACCTCCAATGAAGAGGAAATTAAGGCAATCATTAAAAACTACTTTGCCCAACTATATGGCAATAAATATACCAACCTAGGTGATATGGATGAATATTTACAAAAATATAAATTGCCTAGACTAACAGAAGAAGAAATAGATTTCTTAAATAATTCCATATCAGAAAAAGAAATCCAACAGGCCATCAAAGAACTTCCTAAGAAAAAATCCCCAGGGCCTGATGGATTCACCAGTGAATTCTATTAAACATTCAAAGAACAGCTAATCCCAATACTATACAATCTATTTGACATAATAAGCAAAGAGGGAGTTCTACCAAACTCCTTTTATGACACAAACATGGTACTAATTCCAAAGCCAGGCAGGCCAAAAACAGAGAAAGAAAATTATAGACCAATCTCCCTAATGAATATAGATGCAAAAATCTTAAATAGCATACTAGCAAAAAGACTCCAGCAAGTAATCAGAAGGGTCATCCACCATGATCAAGTAGGATTTATACCAGGGATACAGGACTGGTTCAATATTAGGAAAACTATCCACATAATTGACCACATCAACAAGCAAACCAACAAGAACCACATGATTATCTCAATAGATGCAGAAAAAGCCTTTGATAAAATACAACACCCATTCCTACTAAAAACACTAGAAAGCATAGGAATGGAAGGGTCGTTCCTAAAAATAGTAAACAGTATATATCTAAAACCATCAACTAATATAATCTGCAATGGGGATAAACTAAATCCATTCCCATTAAGATCAGGAGTGAAACAAGGATGCCCACTATCACCTCTATTTTTTGACATTGTATTAGAAACACTAGCAGTAGCAATTAGAGAAGAAAAAGAAATTGAAGGCATTAAAATAGGCAAGGAGGAGACCAAATTATCACTCTTTGCAGATGACATGATGGTCTACTTAAAGAATCCTAGAGATTCAACCAAAAAGCTAATCGAAATAATCAACAACTTTAGCAAAGTTGCAGGATACAAAATAAACCCACACAAGTCATCAGCATTTCTATATAATTCCAACACAGCTCAGCAGCAAGAACTAGAAAGAGAAATCCCATTCAAAATTACCTTAGACAAAATAAAATACTTAGGAATCTATCTCCTGAGACAAACACAGGAACTATATGAACACAACTACAAAACACTTTCCACACAACTAAAACTAGACTTGAACAATTGGAAGAACATTAACTGCTCATGGGTAGGACGAGCCAATATAATAAAAATGACCATCCTACCCAAACTCATCTATCTATTTAGTGCCATACCCATGGAACTTCCAAAAAAATTTTTTACTGATTTAGAAAAAACCATAACAAAGTTCATTTAGAAGAACAAAAGATCAAGGATATCCAGGGAAATAATGAAAAAAAAATACAAAGGAAGGGGGCCTTGCAGTCCCATATCTCAGACTATATTATTAAGCAGTGGTCATCAAAACAATTTGGTACTGACTAAGAGACAGAAAGGAGGATCAGTGGAATAGACTGGGGGCAAGCGACCTCAGCAAGACAGTATATGACAAACCCAAAGATTCCAGCTTTTGGGACAAAAATCCACTATTAGATAAAAACTGCTGGGAAAATTGGAGGACAGTGTGGGAAAGATTAGGTTTAGATCAACACCTCACACCCTACACCAAGATAAATTCAAAATGGGTGAATGTCTTGAACATAAAGAAGGAAACTATAAGAAAATTAGGCAAACACAGAATAGCATACATGTCAGACCTTTGGGAAGGGAAAGACTTCAAAACCAAGCAAGACTTAGAAAGAGTTACAAAATGCAAAATAAATAATCTGGAATACATCAAATTAAAAAGGGTTTGTACAAACAAAACCAATGTAACCAAAATCAGAAGGGTAGCAACAAATTGGGAAACAATCTTCATAAAAACCTCTGACAAAGGTTTAATTACTCAAATTTAAAAAGAACTAAATCAATTGTACAAAAAATCAAGCCATTCTCCAATTGATAAATGGGCAAGGGACATGAACAGGCAGTTCTCAGCCAAAGAAATCAAAACTATTAATAAGCACATGAAAAAGTGCTCTGCATCTCTTATAATCAGAGAGATGCAAATCAAAACAACTCTGAGGTATCACCTCACACCTAGCAGATTGGCTAACATGACAGCTATGGAAAGTAATGAATGCTGGAGGGGATGTGGCAAAGTGGGGACACTAATTCATTACTGGTGGAGTTGTGAATTGATCCAGCCATTCTAGAGGGCAATTTGGAACTATGCCTAAAGGGTGATAAAAGACTGTCTGCCCTTTGATCCAGCCATAGCACTGCTGGGTTTGTACCCCAAAGAGATAATAAGGAAAAAGACTTGTACAAGAATATTCATAGCTGCACTCTTTGTGGTGGCCAAAAATTGGAAAACGAGGGGATGCCCATCAATTGGGGAATGGCTGAACAAATTATGGTATATGTCGTTGATGGAATACTATTGTGCTAAGAGGAATAATAAAGTGGAGGAATTCCTTGGAGACTGGAACAACCTCCAGGAAGTGATGCAGAGCGAAAGGAGCAGAACCAGGAAAACATTGTACACAGAGACTGATACATTGTGGTACAATCGAAGGTGATGGACTTCTCCATTAGTGGCAATGCAATGTCCCTGAACAATCTGCAGGGATCTAAAAGACACTATCCACAAGCAGAGGATAAACTGTGGGAGTAAAAAAACCGATGAAAAGCAATTGCTTGACTACAGGGGTGGAGGGGATATGACTGAGGAGAGACTCTAAATGAACACTCTAATGCAAATACCAACAACAGGGAAATGGGTTCAAGTCAAGAACACATGTGATAACCAGTGGAATCGTGCGTCGGCTATGGGAGAGGGAAAGGTGGTGGGAGGGGGGCGGGGAAGAAAAGAAAATGATCTTTGTTTCCAGTGAATAATGTTTGGAAATGACCAAATAAAATAATGTTTACACTTTTTAAAAAACTGTAATAGACCACCCCCTTAGGGTGGTGGGGTTCTTGGAAAGCCAAGAGTCAGTCCACTAAAGGACACATTGGGACGTCTCTCTTGGCTTTTGAAGGGAGATGCTGGATGTTACCTCTGATCTTGGCATAGACCCTGCCTTACCATTCTCTCAGTCTTTTCCAATTCTAACCTAATCTATTGGAGATATTTCTAACTGCTACATTATTCATTGGGCATCTTTGCCCATCTGAGCCCTTCCTGAAAGCTCTCTTAGCAAGCTTGTCCCAACCTTTTTTCAAATCATTGACCTGCCTTCTTATAATTTCTGTTATACAGCCCTTCCCTCTTAAGTCTCTTGCCCAAATACTCAAACTCCCTATATGAGCCCAAGGATGTCAGGAAGAAGCATAACAAAAACATACTGTGACAATTTTGGCATAAAATAATTAGGTGAGAGTAGGGAAAAACAAGTAGCCAATCATTTTTTAAAACCCAAGTTTTAGCAGATGGAGGGAAGAAAGGAGAGAATAAGCATTTATATTGTACCAGGCACTGTGCTAAGCTCTTTTTTTAACCACATGTTATCTCATAACAACCCTAGTAAATAGGTGCTATAATTATTCCCACCGTACAGTTTAGGAAACTGAGGAACACAGAGGTTAAGTGGCTTGCTCAGGGTCACATAGCTAGTAAGCATCTGAGGCTGGATTTGAACTCAGGGATTCCTGACCTTAGTCTCAGTGCTCTATCCATTGCACCACAAATTGCCTTAGATTGGCAGGTCAACATATATTGGCTTCCTAATCTGGTTTTGACTTCCTGCCCTTGCTTCTAGTATAGACACTCTGGTACTCACCCAGCCTGGCTTTTCAATTTACCCTTATTCTCTTCCTAATTTGGATCTTTCCTCCCTTGACCCAACCTAAGAATTTCCCTTCCCATTCCCTACTTGAGCTCTTCCTCCTCAAAATTTCCCCAGCTACCCACCAAATAGTTTGGACCACTCATGAATCTGTTTGTTTTGTATTATATTTGTTCAATATACATTCATTTGTGGGTCTTACCTCTCATATTAATCGGTAGATAATACATCTCAAATTGACTTATTAATAACTAGCTCTTCCTCAAATGGGCTACAGCATGCCCATGGTTCAAATTAGCTGACTAAAGACCAACTTTGTAGTAGACCTTTTAACCTTTCTTCCACACACTGCAACACTGAGGATCTGAAGATGTTTTTGTTGTTGCTTTCAGTCATGTCCAACTTTTCATGACCCCCTTTGGGGTTTTCTTGGCAGAGATCCTGGAGTGATTTGCCATTTCCTTCTCCAGCTCATTTTACAGATGAGGAAAATAAGGTAAATAGGTTAAGTGACTTCCCCAGGGTCACACAGCTTGTAAGATCAGATTTGAACTCAAAAAGATGAGCCTTCCTTACTCCAAGCCACAAGCACTCTAGGACATAACCTAGCTTAATCTTGCTTAGGAAAAGCCATACAAGCTAAAAACTATGTCACACAGCAATAATGTGCTATGAGCAGGTATATTACTGACAGGTTCTTCTTGACTTTGATTCTCATGCCTGAAGCTCTGGTTATGTATATCCTTCGCTACATCTAAATCATATGGGATGAAGCTCTTTAGTGCTTTAAATGTAGTATAAGTTTGTGCAATTTAAAGTATATTTAAAATGTCTTTCCTGGCAATATTTCAGCTCTATTCCCAAGGGTACCTCTAGAAACTGAAATAACAAGGGGAAGGGAATGATTAGATGTTTTAAGTAATTATCAGATATTAAGAAATATACAGAACCCACAAATAGGAAAATGAATGGCTCTCTTCCAAGGCTGAACTTGAGCTCTATTGGAAGTCTTTTCAGATGGAAATGGGAAGGCTCTTGGCACGTAAATAACAGCCTCTTGTATCTCAAAACATGTGTGCTCAGTGAATTGGTCATGTTGGAACATCAGGAACTATCATCTTGCATTAGCAAACTAATGACTGGTTAGAGAGATAAGGATTCCATGTGTCTGAGCACTCCATACTTCAGGCATGAGTGGGACTGTGGCTATTCACCCTGGAAAGCTAAATTCAGAATTTTATCAGTAACTCGGGTCCCAGAGTTGGGTCCTACAAATAGAATGACTCAAAGCCCACAGGTAACTCTGAAACTGCCCTTACCCCGGTCCAATATGTTCAAATATCTGCAGGCAGAGAGAGGATACAATCTCCTTTATAGACTTTTGCAATGTATAATTATGCTGTCAAGAAGCCATCCTTTATTTCTAACTTACATTATTCTTGCTTCAAATTCTATCACAGCATTTTCCCTGCCCCCTATAGCCCACAAGGAATAGTTCTTTCTCTAAATTTCTCTAGCATTTATTTATTCTACCAGCCAAACTACTTATTCAATATATATTCATTTGTTTTTCATTTAAATTTATTTATTTGTTACATTAAAACACCTCAGTAACGCTCTCCTCTTCCCCCATTAGAGAAGGCATCATTTCATTTGTGGGTTTTATCCCTTATGCTGGCTTTTAAACTCCTTTAGGACAAGGAGCACTTCTGGGTCTTTTTTTTTTAACCTTTACCTACTATCTTGGAGTCAATACTATCAGTTCCAAGGCAGAAAAGTGACAAGGACTAGACAATCAGGGTTAAGCGACTTGCCCAGGGTCACAGAGATAGGAAATGTCTGAGGACACATTGGTATCAAGGTCCTCCTGACTACTGGTCTGGTGGCTCTCTATACACTGAATCACTTAGCTGCCCTAATAGGTACTACTTTTATCATTTTACAGGTGAGGAAACTGAGGTTAAGAGAGGTTCAGTAGCTTGCTAGAACACACAGCTAGTTCAAATCCTGATGCAGTATTTGAACTCAGGACTTGCTGACTTCAAGTCTAGCGTTCTATCCACCATGCCACCTCACTGCCTTTATTTATTGCTACATCTTAAGGTATCCTTAAGGGCTGGACCATGATTCCATTGGTTTAGGGAACACAAGTGAGAAAATTCTCTCAACCAAAACAAGTAGACACTTTCTTTGCAGCTTATATAGGAGAATCAAAGAGAGTTTGGGAGGGAAGTGCCAGAAGGTTAAACCACATGACCAGGATCATATAGTATGTGTCATTTTTCAGTCCTTTCAGTCATGTCTGATTATTCTTGATCTGATGTGAGGTTTTCTTGGCATAAATACTGGACTGGGTCCTTTTCTAGTTCATTTTACAAATGATAAAACTGATGCAAACAAGGTCAAGTGGCTTGCCCAGCAGTCACATAGCTAATAAGTGTCTGGAGTTGGATTTGAACTCAGGTCTCCCTGATTCTAGATCTGAGACTCTATTTATTATGCCACATAATTACCCCAATGCCAATTTTTTCCAATATCAATTCAACAAACACTCATTAGCTACTATACAAAAGGCACTGCACTAAGTAGCAAGGATATAACAACAAAAATGAAGTAGTGTTTGCCATCAAGAAGTTTATATTCTACTAGGATGTATAGATAAAAATATATTAAATCATACCAAAGCAGTTTCAAGGAGAATGAACTAACAAGCAAGGGGACTGAGAAAGACTTGGAAGCTTGGAAAGACCTCACATCTTTTCTAGTCTTCCCTGAGGAATCAAGGGATTTTAACTGGCAGAAGTGTCAAGGAAGTGCATTCCACATGAGGAACCACCTATACCGAAGCACTCTTTAGGGGAAGAGTTGAAATGCTACATCTTCCTCATGAGTTTGTGAGGCAATTCACCTAGGATAGACAGGGAACAAAAGGGTATTATTGCAATAAGACTTGAAAAGGTAGATGAGAACTACATTGTTAAGGTCTTTAAACAGCAAAGTGAAAGCTTATATGAGGACAGCAGAAATGTTTTTGAGCAGAGTGTGACATGGATACATCTGGGTTTTGATGATATCAGTTTCAGGACGGGTAAAAGAGGGAAGAGACTGGAAGCTGGGAGAGAAATTGTAAGATTCTTCCCATAGTCCAGGTGGGAGGTGATAGGAGTATGAAATAAGGAAGTGGTGAATGAGTGAAGAGAAGGGGACATGAGATTTGGGGGAAACAGAAACCACCAAGGCTCCTTAGCAAGTGAGTAGATAAGGTGGAATAAATTGTACAGGAACACTGAAATTGCAAACTTGAAGGACTGGGAGGATAGTAATGCCCTTAACAAAAATGGATAAGTTTGGTGGCAGTGTGAATTTGGGCAAAAAATCCCAAGCTCTAAGTACTTCCTAAATGAATAGTGGTGGTAGTGATGCTGGTTGTGGTGTTATCATATACTGCCTTACACTGTTACTTAGCTTAACATTTTTTATAATATATCTCAACTCCTCCTTTACTTAAGGCAATGAGGCAAATTGACAAGCATTTATTAAGTGTTTACTATGTGCTGGGGCAGTTGGGTAATATCAGGAGAGTCTTAAAAATTGTGATTTTATAATCATTCATCTTTTATCACAATTCTTCTATAAATGAATTAATAGCACGTATTAGATTTTTACTTTGTACCAGGCTTTGTGCTGTGTCATTCTTGACCTCAAGGAGCTTACAGAATAATAGTCTCTCAGTGACCGAGAATGGCTATTGTCTTTGTGCATTATCACAATAGTCATTCTCGGTCACCGAGAGACTACCACTACACTAGAGAGGTATTATGGTCCAGTGGCTAGAGTAAAAAAAAAAGACCTAAGTTGAACTCCTGCCTCTGTATGTGTGACTTTGGACAAGTCACTTAGCTTCACTACTTTAGGCAACAATACTATAAAACACTGGACCATAATACCTCTCTAGTATAGTTAAAAGAATATTGGGGGGGGGGGGGAGCGAAGCCACCTGAGTTATGACTCTGAGTGCCTCCAGATAGTTGTAACTGAAGAAAGTCACATAAAGTTTCTACACCCCAAGGTGAAATCTCCTGAAGAGAAAACAAGATGATTTGGACCCAGTATAAAGACTCATCCAAGTCTATCATTATACAATTCTGTGACCTTATTCTGGATCTCATCAACAGGCAAGAAATTTCCAGTTTGTACACAGCAGATAGCTAAGGTAGCATGGGTGATCAATAGTTTAGTCTCTCTGACTTTAAAGTAATATTTTTAAAGTGTTCTTTCTGCATATGCACACACATCTTAAATAAATTACTAATATTTCTAACAAAAGGACCCACTCTAAGCACCATAACAAGTGAGTATTTGTTCTGTTAACTATGGCATAATGGCAGCCCTTTTACTTAGGTCTCTGGGAGAGAGTGTACCATGAGGACATAGACTAGGTTTTTCTGGAAATATATTCATGTCATCACAGAGTGTTTCCCTTTCATCTCCAGTCCACTTGCAAAGGAATTCTGGAAATGACTTGCAGCCATTTGCATATTATTTATGATCTTGCCTAGACAATCTGCCATGTTCTAGAACCAGTGAGCAGAAGCAGGAATTTCCAACCATTTGATGTTGGATCAGAGAGAAACTAGCCCCCAAATCCACATTGGAACAGGCCCCTATGCACAGCTGAATAACCCTGCCCAAAGCATCAGATGATGTGAGAACATTAAACTCCACAGCTTCATCAATTCATAAAGTAACAGGTGAGACACAATGCCAACAATAACTTAAATGTATATAGTAATCTGTAGACAAAACACATATGTATGTGTATACACATACACATAATGTCTGTAGGCTCTTTTGAGACTTAAAGCCACCCTGTAAGGTAGAGAGCACAAGAATTATTTGATAGTACTTGATCCATTTCACAGAGAAGGTAATTAAATCTCAGAGACATTAAATGACTTACCCATAGTCTTCCAGGAAGATTTTCCAAATTTATCCAAAAAATGTGTTTCCTCATTTTCAAAATGAAACATCAAAATCTCATGGCTAATGTTTAATAATGTTCATGGTGACAATACTTCTAATAGGTTGTAAGCAAAGAATTCATGAAAGAAGAGTGATAGAAAAATTCATTTGGACCTAGATTTCCAGGGCTATAGCCAGCAGCCATTACACTTACCCCCCCAGTCTCTTTATAAGCTGTAAGGTCCCCAAGAACTCTCCCAAAATATAATACCTCACAGTCAGATGCTATTTACCAAAGATAAAGGTGCACATGAATCCTTGGAGGAAAGAGCATCCTGGGGCAGCTGTGCCTCAAAGATTTTGAATACAGGATTGTTTGTGGGCAATAGCAAGCAGTACAAAGCCATACAAACTATGATCTGTAAACTGCAAAAGATGACATCTTCCAAGTATGACAATGCACAAAATGAAGATGGATGTAAATTAGGCACAGTTGCACATGATTCTTTTTCAATCAAGGCTAACTGGAGCTGAGAGGGAAAGAAAGGCTCCTTGGCAAATGAGAAACAACATGAGTACATTATGGCTTTTATAGAAAAAAAAATCTCCAGGTAATATTTTTAAATGCATACTGCTGACTGATGATCCTTCTAGGTGCCCCACTCCTTCAGAAACAGTAGCTGCTATTTGCCTTAGCCAATGGGCTTAATAAGCAACATTCTGAGTCCTGAAGGTCCAGAAATCAACATAGATTCAGTCCAGGAACCTATGGTTAAGTAGGCTGAAGCCATCAGCTAGGATACTTTGCAGGAGATATCTACAAGCAGAGATAGAGAGGACCAAGGACCAACACTATCAAGAAATCGAAAAATATAAAATCCATTTTCTCCTGAAAAGCACCCAAATTTTGAACAGCAGTAGCAGCCTATACAGTCTTGTTTCTATGACACCATAGGGAGAAAAAAAGAAAATGCTAAGCCAGAGAGAGCAGAAAAGGAAACAATGAAACTGAATAAAAGCACCACCATGTCAATAGCACTTTAAAAGTGTTTTTAGCTCCTTTCTTTGTCCATTTAATCCATATTCTTCCCCCTGGAACTTGAAGCCTTGAAGCTTCTTCTCCTTCTCCCTCTCGATTCTCTAATTCTTCTCTTTGGGCTGTCTATGCCCACCTGACACTCATCTCCCACTTCTATAGCAAGGCAAGCCCCAAAGCTCTTTACAGCACAAGTTCACAACTATTTCCTCCTCACTTAGTTACCATATTTCTTCCTGCTCTTTTGAGGTAGTGCATCATATGAAACCTGCCATAAGGTTGGATATGGAGGAAAGATCTTAAACAGTCTAACCATGTGACTCCTTCAATTCTTTCCTAACTCCTTAAACTCTACCTGGACTCATTCCCCAGTGGAGAGCATATTCTAAACCTTGTATTCTCCCCATTGCAGTGATTCTGAACTTCTAGCTAGTTATAAACAAAATCTCACTCCCCTCTTCAACTGCCCACTACCTTACTTTCAATCCCCCAAATCTATTCCACCAATGTCTCACTTCAGGTGTCTCTCCCTTCCATTGTGCCCTCTGGAACCTATATCTACTCTATAACTAATAAATTTCTTTTCATCTCATACATCTCCCTTTCTCATTCCTATCTTCTGGAAGTCACTTAATGGTACTACACTGAGAGCTGACTCTCTCTTAATAACAGTTCTCCCTTTCCATTTTTTCTAGTACTAGCTATATTTTTTCTCATATCTCCAACTCACTGTCCCTTATTGCCATTTCTATACTCTCCCACCACCATCATTGCCTAGTAACTGTTTCTCATTTTATGTTTGGACTACTCACATACATAACCCAATCCAGGTTCTGAGAGTCATTAGTTACTTAACCTCCTTTGGCTGCTCAGCAACTGAATTAATATCCCTATCTTCTTCATCTCTCCTCAAACTTCCTATGGCATCCATTCCCAACAATATTCTCCTCTAAAGACCTTGACCTAAAAAATTGAGGCCATTCAACAAGAGCTCTCCTCACTTCATATCACTGATATCTTCCCTCCCATCTATTCTTTCACTTCAGTTTCAGATGAAAAATGTAGCCCTTCTTGTTGAAGCCAAATCTTTTAAATGTTCATTCTCCTCCTCTCTGGGTCTCTCTGTCTGTCTCTTTTTCTGTGTGTGTCTCTGTCTTTCTTTCTCCCTTTCCTCACACCTACAAACACAACCAACCATGTCTCTTCCATCCTTAAAAAATCTCACTTTGTCCTACTTTCTTCACTTTCTGTATTCCTATATCTTTCCTTTGTTTTCCCTGAATTCCTTGGGAAAGTGGATGAAGCTTGCTAAGTGTACTTCATCTTTTCTCATTCTAAACCCACTGAAATCTGGATCCCTATCTAAACAAAAACAATTTTCTCCAAAGTAACCAATGATCTCACTTGCCAAATGCAATGACTTTTTATTCAGTTTTCATCTTTCTTGATCTCTCTGAAGCATCTGACACTGTTGACCATTTTCTTTCCCTCAAGACTTTCTCTTCCCTGGATTTATTGACTGCACTCTTTTGGTAGTCCTACCTGTCTGACTACTGGAAGCCATCAAAGACCATGCTGTTTGACATGGTCCATGTGGAAACCAAGGACTGCAAAGCAACCCCCAGGAAGGATGGAAACACCCACTGAAACCCCACTTTCATTATTAACATCCCCTCATTATTGGAATTGCCATGATTATTATTCTTACTTAGCCCCAGGAAAAATAGATGAGAGCAACATGCTTGCAGGGTTAATACAGATGTCCCACTCTATCCCCCCAGGATATTACCAGGAGAGTCCACTTACAAAATTAAACTTAAGGATTCTTATAACCTACTTAGATAGGACCCTCTTTTCTAGACATAAAAAACTTCTGACAAATCTGTGCTCTGAATTCCCTAACCTATATCTGAGTCATGTTGATTCTACCCACTAATCCTGCCCGTAGCAACAATGGTTCCTTGACTGTCTCCCTAGGATTCCTGTCTGTTGTTAGGTTCCATAGAAACATGTATGTTGAGAATGAAACTGTGTGCCAAGGAGACGTGTGATCATGAGGGTATAAAATAAAGCCAGGTCTCAGCCAAGATGGAGCAGTTTATCCTGTGAAACCTGTGCTGTGGGTTGAATGCAGAAAGCTGTGTCCTTATCCATCATTTTGCTAACACTAACCCACCTCCAAGACCCCATCCCCTGTGGGAGGCTGGCCCACCCCACAGCATCTGACCACACCTTCTCAGTCTCTTTCTAGATCTTTATCCCTGTCATACTCATCAACTGCTATTCTCCCTCTCTAGTATCTCACATGGTAATTTCAAAATATCCCCTGGATTCAATTATCTCTATGCAAATTATTCCAGATCTATTTATTCATTCCTATATATCCTTGGGCATCTCAAACTTAACATGTCCAAGACAAGATTCATTGTTTTTCCCTCAAATTTCTCTCTTTTTCTGGGGATAGGGAGAAATTACTCTGCTAATATCCTCATCTTTTCAGTCACCTAGGCTTTCAACTTCAATATCATCCTCTATTCTTCAGCTCTCACTCACTCTACTAACAAGTCTGTTGCCAAATCTTGTCACTTCTATCTTCACCATATCTCTTATATTCTTCCATTCTCTCTAGTCACACAGCCACTGCCCCAGTTCAGACTCTCATCACCTTGTACTTGAAATATTGTAAATAGCCTTTTGGTTTATCTCTCAGCCTCAAGTCTCTCCATACTCCAATCTATTCTCTACTCATTTATCAAAGAGATTTTCCTAAAGCACAGGTCTGACCACATCTTCCTTCTACCTACCCAACAGATTCTAATAGCTTCCTATTACCTACATGATCAATTATAAAGATCTGTTTTAGCATTTAAATTTCTTTATAACCTTACCTCTTCTTCCTTTCCAATTATCTAATACTTATCTTTTGTTCCTGCTACACTGGCCTACTTGCTGTTCCACATAGTATACTCCAATCCTCATCTTTATACCTTTGCACTGGCCATTCCCCATGCTTAGAAGGTTCTCTGTCCTCACCTTTGCCTCAGAATTTTCCTGCTTTCCTTCAATTGTCAGCTGAATTGTCATATCTCCCAAAAGGAGACTCTCCTACTCCACCCCTCCAGCTTCTAATGCCTTCTACTTTGAGAATACCTTCCATCTACTCTGTATGTCTTGCTCTTTACATGGTGCCACCCCTATTGGAAGATAAGTAACTTAAGGGTAGATACCTCTTTTGCCTTTATTTTTATTCCCAGTACTTAGTACAGTGCCTGACACATAGTAAGTTCTTGATAAATATTTTTGAGCTTCCTGAGTGTGGTATGATTCTCTTGTCTAAGGGCCTATAATGATCTGATTTTTCTTCATAACTGCATCCTGGTAGAACAGGTAGAAGAGGTAAAAGAGCATCTGAATGCTGAATTTTCATCTCCACTTACCCAGGCTGCTCTAGTGTGGGACTTCAGCTCTATCTTTGTGGCCAAGTATTAAAGTATTTTACTGCTTACACAGGGTTCTTTTCAGTTCTCCATACTTTGAAACATAATATTCTCTGCTGCCTCCCTCCACTCTTTAATCAGTTAACCAGTTGGATTTAAGGAATTCATAAATGGCTGGGTATTTGGAAGAAATAAACAAAAAGGGGCAGGAATTTTTTGCTCAAGTGTGAGTAATCTGACGACTTCACGCTGAGGCTGAATGGAAAGAGAAAAGGTCACCTCCTCTGCTGAGCAGCTACACAAATACATGTTCTCAGCAGCTTACTCAGTGGCCCACATGCTAATGGTCAGATGTATATGTCAGCTCTATGTCAGGTATACCTGCCAGGAGAACTATACAAGAAGCTTCATATTACTAAGAACAGGAAAAAAGAAAGAAAGAAAGAAAAAAGAAAATTAAATGAACCATCTGCTATTAACAAGTGCTTTTGAGTCAGGCATTTAAATATTCATAGAGACATTACCAAAAATGGGGTAGGGGTGCACATTTCAATGATTGGAGTTTTCCTTGTCCTTGTGAAACTGTCTTTCTCCCTTCCCCTCTCATTTCAGATTCTTTGTCCCACAACCACAGCACAGAGACTACCAGGCCCAATTAGAATCTGGCTGCTAATCAAGGTTGGTCCCATTGAGCATTGGTAGGTGCTAGCTGCAGAGAAATTCAAGAAAAAAATCAGTAAACCACCTTCTCCTATTTGTTTTGATGAGTACTGTCCCAGACAGTCCTCACATGTGGATTGTAGCACATTGTAGGACAAGGGAAAATATAGTATATTCAGCACCATGGTCAGCAAGAACCCCCACTTTTGAAGATGTCCCAATAACCATGGGCTTGGCACAAACAAGCAATGCCTTCCATGACTTGTTGTATCACTAAATCTTAAAAGCTTTCCCCTCCAAAGCAAGTTTTAATTCAATATTTGCTGAATTGATTTCCCCTATTCACTATCAAATGACAATATAAATACCTTTATATCTATGTAAGCTACAAGCCTCTGTGCTTTGTCCCAGTAGAGAATTGTGGGAGGAAGGGAAGAAAAGGGAGTATCACTGGAATGTGTCTGACACCAGAGATTCATCTATATTTCCAAGTTCTGTGATAGTTCAGGTCAGAAGACAAAGCACAAAAAATGCCAAGCATTCAGATTCAATTTAAGAAAGACAAACTAGGAAAGTCATCAAGACAAGGAATGGTCACCTCCTCTGCCCTGATTATAGTGATAATATAGTCTCAAGTCCAGTCAGGAAAACCTAAAGGTGAAATTTGTCCTAGACCTTAATCTTTCATCATCTGTAACCTCATTTTACACTTACACATCTCACCTCATCTAACCCCAGATTCAACCACCTGAAAATTACAGGAGTTAAGAACTAGGAAAAAAATAGGAAAACTGGATATTAAACAGAAATAAATCAGAACTCTGAAGTAGAAATAGCAATAGTACAGTGGGAAAAAACTGGATTGAATCAGAAAACAGAGGTACAGCTCCTGTTTCTACCATCTGCTACCTGTGTGGCCATAGCCAAGACACTTAACCACTATGGACCTCAGTTTTCCTCATCTTTAAAACATGGAAATTAGACTGAGGTCTCTTTGGGCTCTAAATCTTTGGTCCTATGATCAAAGATCATTGAAACATCATAAAACCTGTGCCTTATAGGAGAAAATCAGAAGGAGAATCCTGCTCTTAGAAACAAAGAACATGGAAAGGTTTTTAATGATTTTGCCACATTATACACACACACACACACAACACACAATCTTTATCCAAACTATTTTTTAAAAAGAAGTTTATAAAACCCCATGTCATCATGGAACACTTGGACAGGCAGAACTGGAGTCCACCTGAGGATTAAAAGTAGCAGGATATAATTTAACCCACAGAATCTTAAAAGCCCAAAAGCATAAATCAAGCTCCAATATTCCTGCATATTTATTAGAGATTCTAAAAATGCTAAAGCAAGAAATGGAGCCAATTTTACCATAAAACAACCTTGAAAACAGAAAAGGAAAAAGGAAACCCCTTTCCTCAAGTGATCTAACATGTACAGCATGATTTCCTGTTCCAACTCAGATACATCTACTCCTCCTTCTACTCAGAAGATCCTTCCACTCCTTATTTCTCCATTTTTGGCTTTCAGAAAGTGGGTGAACTTTCTACTCATTACTAATCAAAATGCTACATCCTATGGAACTTACTTCACAATTTACATGAGAGTATGGGCAGGAATTATGTATTTTGCTAACTTTCTGAGCACTATACTGCACTGCCTCTCAGGAATCATTAAAACCATAAGGAATTAGATCTCTTTTACCTGGTGATTCTATCATTTCATTCTCTTAGAACATTTTTACTTAATCAAAGGAAAAGAATTCCTAAGAATTGGAAATTAGGGCCATGAGTTTATAGTTTTAGACCTGGCAAGACCATCAGAGGCAATTTAGTCCAACCCCCTCATTTTGCAGATGAAGAAAGGGGAAGTAGTAATAATGGTAACAATACTAATAAAAGTAATAATAGGGAGGTCCTTTAAGGTTTTCATAGTGTTTACAAATATTGTATTATTTAAAGTGACTTGTGCTAGGTCACATAGGTAGCAAATGGCAGACATAGGACTTGAAACTGGACATTTTGACACCTGAATAATTTCAAAACTGAGGCTTGATCTTTAATGTTTTGGTTTTTATTACCCAATTTATTTTTAGTAAAAGAATTTAGCATTTATCACAATAACTGACAAAGGGTAGACACTTAAAAATGCTAGTTGATTGACGATTAGCATTTCTGCTCAAAAGAATTACCAGGGAAATGTCTCAGTTGAAGATGTACAAACCCTCCTGAATCAAAGGATCCAGTATTGACATTAGTCTGAAACCCCTATATTGGCAAATTACACAATCAACCACAAGAGAATGTTTTTTTTAGACTTCCCAAGCATTACAAGCAAAACTATACTAAGCAACAATCATTCTGCATTCCAACAAACATTATTCCTGAGGTTCTAGATAAAAGCAGAGACTGAAGGAAATGAATCTTGAAAATTTGAAAAAAACTAAGTAAAGACCTACCTAGAAGTGTCCTGAGACCTATGTGAAAAGTCTGGACATTTCTAGATCATCAACAATGCAGCTCAATATGTCAGAGGTAATAGGTAAAACAATTTGAGAAAAGAGAGACCTGAATCACTCAGATAATTGTCTTTATCTCCTACTTTCTTTTTTGCTAGAGTAAACATCAGCATGAATATATCATATGGCATCTGTTGAAGGAATTCGAAATGCAAAGGAAGAGAAGACATATCTGGTGTCACATAACTGAAGGATTTCCACATAGAAGAAAGATTAGAATTCCTTTACTTGGTCTCAGAGAACAAAACCAAGAACCAGGCAGAGAATCAGACTTCAGCTGGATGAAATGGAAATCTTCCTAAAGATTAGGACTATGCGAAAGTGGGATGGATTGACTGGAAAGAGTATCTTCTCCCTCAGTAAATGTCTTCAAACATATATTGGATACCCACTTATTCAGTATGGTACAGAGTTTCTTTTTTCAGGTATTGGCTGAGTCAAGTCAATCATCTCCTAAAGAACAAAGATTTTTGTTAAACTTAATTATAAATATTGACCATCTTTACTGATCAAATTAACTAGACAATTTCTTAACCCTGTGTAGTCATACTATCAGGAGAAAGAACAGAAAAAAATGGATAAGGTGATCAGTGCCAAATGAATGGAAGTAGAGAAGGGAAGCAACTGTGAATGACTATAAGACTTAGCAATTTAAGAGACAAGGTCAAGATGGCATAGACCACAGAATGCCCAATCTAGAAATTACCTTAGAGTATCTACTCTAACTCCCTCCTTTTGCAGATGAGGAAACTGAGACTAAGGAAGGCTATTAAGTTCCTACTAACCCTGCTCAGACCATGCCAGGAAAATTACTGTACAAATGAGAGTCATGTTTAGGATTAGGATAAAAGTGCTGTCCAATTAAAATAATCCACCAAAGAAGGAGATGAAGGTCTTTTCCTTTGTTTGCCAAAAGGCTTAATGGGATTTTCCTCTTTAAGTAATCTCATTACCAAAACGCAATTCATTTCACCTTTCCTTAGAGGTCAAACCTAGAGACTTTGATCCAATCCACAATGATTCTATATCATTCAACATTCTATGGGCTAGACATAACACCCAAGAAGAGCTCAACAAACAGTTGTAAAGAAGATGAGAAATGAGGTGTTTCCAAAAAAGGGAAAAGTTTCCAAATATTTTCTTTCTATAGAACTTAGTTTCTAACATCTGACGTTGTTCTCTCCTCTCTGCACCCTGAGGAGCATTCTAAGGCCTCTCCTTGGCCAATCTTTCAATAAAAAGACTATCCTAGAGAAGTCTAAGTGACAGCAGCATCCAGCTTGAGTGCTTCGGTGGCCCCAGCTACTGAATATAATCACTGCAATCGAGATGTGTGTGCTACTATCAAGAAGATACCAAAACAACAGCTGTAGTACAGTGCTATTCTGGGATTGAGTCTGTGTCAGGTCAGTTAGTTATGATGTTGCCTATCGGGAGAGGACAGGCTGATTGCTGCCTAAATAGATTCAGGAAGGAAGAAGGTGAAGTCTCCTGTGCAGCACCTCATTATGCACTAATCAAAATTTTAAGACACACTCACTCAGGCAAACAGTTAAAAATAAAAATCTTTGGGAACAAACAGGCTACCCAATTGTTTAGCCAAAACCCTTGAAATAGGGTATTCCACTGAAGAAAGTAAAATACTCTGATAAGCCTACACTCAAGCATCTGAATTCAGAACTATAAGGTCAGAGAGGTCAGTTCCAGGTGCCCTGGAAACAAACCAACAACCATTTGCCTCAGCTGGCAGATAGACAGTAGAAAGTACAGTTGATAATAAACCATGAGTACTCACAATACATACATACACATACAGGTGCACACACAGATAAACATGTATATAGATGTCTCTCTCTTCCCCCCCATTTCTCTCTTCTCTCTCTCTCTCTCTCTCTCTCTCTCTCTCTCTCTCTCTCTCTCTCTCTCTCTCTCTCTCTCTCTCTCTCTCTCTCTCTCTCTCTCTCTCTCTCTCTCTCTCTCTCTCTCTCTCTCTCTCTCTCTCTCTCTCTCTCTCTCTCTCTCTCTCTCTCTCTCTCTCTCTCTCTCTCTCTCTCTCTCTCTCTCTCTCTCTCTCTCTCTCTCTCTCTCTATTTCTCCCCCCCCATTCTGGTGGGTGTGCCAAAAACTTTGTCTTACTGTACCTTGGATGGAGAGTTGGGGGTGGGAGGCAGGTTGGAAGCTCCTACCAGGTCTGAATTCACCTGCCTCTTCTTTGAACTCTTCATGCTGTTTGTCTCAACCCATATGAAACATCAGTGCTCAAACATTTAAAAGACCCCTGGAAAATCCAAGGGGTTTAATGGAAGCTCTGTTAGCCAATACTCTAAACAGAGGAGAATTTTTTTTAAAGGTTTTGCCAATTAATTCCTTACACCTGGTTCGTTCCACCACCACTGCCCCCAACACCACCCCTCAACATCTCCTTCAACACACACACATATCCATTGTCAGGTAGGAGCTACCACCACAGCAGTAGCAGCCCATTAAGGGTTATAAAGCAGCCCTGTCCAGGAAGGGGGGTGGTGCAAGGGAGGCTGGAGTCAACACTAAGAGGTGTTCTCAGATCAGCCCATTTGGCCATCCCCTCCAACTCTCCCTTCCCTCTAGCTGCCATTGGGATGCAGAGTTTCACATGCATTACCCTCTTGGAAACTGCATATTAAAACAAGTCTCAGATAGGAGGCAGTCCTACTTAAGAAGTCAAGTCTAAAGCAGAAAGGGGCTTAAAATCAACAAAGCAAACCTTCCAAACTTCCACTTTCTCAAGATCCCAGGTAGTCTTGTCATGTCCCATGTACACTTCCCAGTGCCCAGGTATCAACTTCACAATGACAAATAATTTAGAACATGCTTTGCCCCTTCCCCCACCACTTCCCCAGCAGGTAGAGGCATGCTAAGTCTTCTCACTTACACTTCTGCCTTCACCACCTGTCTGGGTCCCGGTGTCTTCTCTGCCCAGACATGGCATGTCTTCTCCCTCCTCCTTCCCGCTGTCTCCTCCTTCCTTCCCTAGCTTCAGCCTCTTCCCCTCCGGTGGGGCATCATCCTCTTCCCTCCTCATCTTGCCATCCCTGCCTCGCTGCTTCCCCGAGTCTTCTAGGGCACCAGAAGAGCTTGCCATGGCTTTAAAATGTCCTGCACCTTAAAAAAAAATCTCCCTTGATGAAGCAGCTTCTCTGTAGAAGATTCGGATTCTGAGAGCTCGCTCTGTGTGTTCAGTCTTCTTTTAGATAGTGCTGGGGTTTCAGGAGCCCTCGACGGGCTCACCCATGGACCACTCGCATTTCTCTGCCGCCCTCTGCTGGTCCCTCAGTCACACACGCAGCCCTCCTTAAAAGAGCTTCATCTGTTCTTAGTGGTCCTTAATAAAGGCAATAATCTTCTACGTATTGATTGCCTGCAGATTCCTGCCACTGCTCATTTTGACAAAATCCCTTCTCTTCCTATTTCCCCTCTCCCCTAATCCCTTGTTTCTCCCTGACTTTCTTCCAAGGCAGCCCACTCAGAGGATGGAGGACTATGGGCAGGAAGAGGCTGGGAGAAAGGGAGTTGGGTCCCATCTCCCCCCACCCACCCACCCACCTAGGAGTATGTCTGCCAATAATATTTGCCCCAGGAAGAGAAACATCAGGTCTTTTGTGTAACTGTGCCTTTTGCCAATTCTCTGCACTGCCCAGAAAGCTGTGGGTGCTTAGTAAACATTAAAGTATAATTCACCACTGATGATGATTGCTCTGCTGGAGAGAAAAGGCCTCTCCTTCCTATGGAGAGCTGGGCTGCTTTCAGAGACCTAAAAGAGGAATAATTTTGCTCTCTTCCAACTTGAACATGATCTTTACCCACAAATGTATCCAGGAGGAAGAGGTGGTATATCTGAGAGTGTTGGGCTACATATTGTACATACAATGGCCCTTTCTGGTCCTCTCTTGTGTGGCCAGCTAGTCACTCAACAGCTATTAATAAGCACCTACTTTTTATAAGGTCCTGTGGTAAGGACTGGATAAAAGTAAATGGCATCCAGTCTTCCCCTCAAGGAGTCTACAACCTAAGAGCAAAACAGATCTACATAGAATTTTATGATGACCAAGAACTCTACATATATTATCACATTTGTTCTTTCATAATAGTCTTATGAGGTAAGTGGTGCAAAAATTATTTAATCTCCACTTTAGCTTTGAGGAAATGGAGATTCAGAGAACTTAGGAGATTCTCCCAAGGTCACACAGCTAAGAAATGGTTGGCAAAATCCAGGACTAAAACCCAGGTCATCAGATTCTCTGAGTTCAGTGCTCATTTCTCTATGCCATACTGGTTCAAGATGGACTGGGTGGCAGGCAGGGGGTGGGGTAGAGGAAAGTGGGAGATATAGTTCTTCACAATGCATTTGAACATTCTACCACAGTAAGTGATGGCAGTACCTGGTCCTAGTACCATCTGAGGAGCTATATCCACAAACATCTTCTACCCAGGAACCAAAATTCTACATTTCAGCTTTAATGTTATCATCTCCCTTCAAATTACTGTTCCTTACTCTTCTATATTAGTCTCTCAGTTGCAGTCTCTGGGTTTACCTTCTCAAAAGTCTTCATCTCAAAATCCCAGCATCTAAACTCCTCTATTTTATGACTATCCCTAGGAAAGACTAGCCTAGAGATAGATCTTTTGCCATCTATCTCTTTCAAACCCTCTTCACAGGTGTAACCCTTCAAAGGCCTTTACATAAACCCTACTTCTCATTTTATCAGAAACTAAGCTGAAAAGTCATAAGTAGTCATAGCCTATATAGAAGCTGTGACCCAGAGAGAAGGAGGTATGATGTCTTTGTGGCCCCGAGGATTATGGGGTGTGTGTGTGAGAGGGGGGGGGAGGAAGGGAGGAAGGGAGAGGAGGAGAAAGGGAAAGAGGGAAGGAGGGAGGAAGGAAGAGAAGGAGAAAGGGAAAGAGGGAAGGAGGGAGGGAGAAAGGGAGAGAGTGTGTAGTGCTGCTGACTCTCAGATTTGATTTGGTCTCCTGAGCCTAAGCTGGAATTTTTACCCTTCCTGACACAATTTTAGCTCCTTAGCCCATAAGAAACAGGCTTTGTTTTTCCAAGTCTGTATGGCTCATGCTCAGTCTGGTCTGTTCAATTTAATTCAACAAATATTTGCTAAAGATCTACTGTGTGAAAGGTACTAGAATATATATTGAAGACACAAAATCCCTACCCTCAAGGAGCTTCCATTTTACTAAATTGTAATATTATCTACACAGGTAGAACATAGAAGAGACTGACAATTTGGGTCTTGGTTTGTAACATAGCATCACTATCTCACATATAAAAATAAGGGGAAGAAGGGCTTAGTAGATAGAGAACCAGACCTGGAGGCAGGAAGTCCTGGGTTCAAATGTGGTCTCAATCATTTTCTAGCTCTGTGACCCTGAGTAAACCATTTAAACCCACTTGCCTACACTCTTCTGCCTTGGAACCAATACTTAGTGTCAAGTTTAACCAGAAGGTAAGGGTCTTTCTTTAATTAGGGGAAAAAAACCAAAACTCAGTATTTATGAGGCTCTCCAGGGACAGGCAGACTTTCTGGCTAAGCAGTTTCTTTGATCCTTTACCCTAGCCACCCAGACAAAATATATGCTAAAAATTCCCACAAGGAAAGCCAAGACCAATCCAGCCCTTAAGCACTATGGATTCAGTGATCAATAGGGATATTATCAGAGTGGTCTGAAGAGCAATATATAGTAAACAGGAAGCATATTTGGGAAGATCATCTAATTAGTTTCCAAGTCATCAATCCTAGCTCCACAACATGAACTTACTTTTTTAAAGTATTTTTATAACTATATATCAATTGGTTTCTTTTGTTGTTTACATATTTTATATTTTGCATTTAAAAACACAGTCTTTGCAGACTGTCAATAGGAAACAATAACATGAAAAAGTTTAAGAATTCCTGATCTAACCCAACTGATCTACTTGTTCTTTTCTGTATACAACATATCATTTCCCATCTTCATATCTTCTTTGCACAAGCTATTTCCCATGCCTCAATTTTCTCTCTTTGTACTCTCATTTCTTGAAATCCAGAACTCTGGTCAAGCACCACCTCTTTCATTAAACTTTCTTTAAGCCTTTGCCTTCTGTCTGAGTATTAATTCTCAGATAAAAGAGCAGCAAGGACTAGGCAACTGAACCTAAATGACTTCCCCAAAGTCACACAGCTGGGAAGTATCTGAGGCCACATTTGAACCCAGGTCCTCCAGGGCCTGGTGCTCTATGCACTGAACTATCTATCTGTCCCTTCTACATGAAGCTTCTGATTCCCCCCTGACTCCTGCAATTGTTACCACTCTTCCTTAAAATGCTTTCCATTAAAAAAAATGCTTTCCATTTACTTTTTGTACAGTGTAAATTTACTCATATGCATACAAGTTATTTCCCCAGTAGAATGTAAGCTCCCAGAAAGAAAGGAATTATTTTCATTTTTGTCTTCTATCTCTAGGACCTTGGAATAGAATAGATGACTAATAGATGCTCGATGAATTGAATTAAATCATATCTGAACACCAGGCTTCCTAAGCACACTGTACATTCTTTGCTCTTTGCCTATTCCAGGAGTTTCCCTCTGAGTTTACTTTTAGGGAAGAAAATAAGCTTTGTTTAGGTCAGGCAGTAATGGGATGTTGGGGCCTGCAGAATAACTGAAGGAAAGAAAGATGAAAAGCAATCCTTACCATATAGGCAAGGAAATAATAATAATAATAAATAGCATTTACCTAGTGCCCACTATATTGTTTTACAAATATTGTCTCCACTGATTCTTATAACAACCCTAGGAGGTAGGTACTATTATTATCCCATTTTACAGATGAGGCAGACAGAGGTTGATTGACTTGCCCAGAGTCATACAGCTATTAAGTGCCAGATGTGAACTCAGGTCTTCCTTACTCAAGGTCTAGTGCTCTGTCCACTACTTAGCTGCCTCATAAGTGAGAAGTGATGAGAGACAACATTCTAAGCCAAATTGCTTATGTTCTTTTAGGCTTGATGGAGGTTTGAGTAAACAACTAAAGCAAATTCCATAAGCACACTGCTTTAAAACCCGCATGCAAATTTTTAGCAACTGAAAAAGACAAAAACTGAGCAACTGAATGGACAGGTTTACCTCTGAGATTTGTTCTTCCCCAAAGATCATCAGATACAAAACATGATGCCCACATCAGTGAGTTGAATGTCTAGGGACCTCAATTACAGCTGATTCCTCCCCCACCAAAAGAGTGCACTGATGGGCTACAACCAGCACCCTGGGAAGATGTGTTCTGTTACACTCTGTGCAAGGTCCTCAGATCAAAGAAATCTATCATGCCCTCTGTAGCTATAATAGCCTCTGTCATCTACCCAGCTGCTTGATGGGCCCTAAAGTACCTAAAACAGTCATTGCTTTAGATCCAGGTGCTCTTCAAACTATGATTGACAAATTTTATTCACTTGTCATCCAATATCAGTCACTTCAAACTGGGCAAAAGCTTCCTCCTCCTGAAAACTGCCACTCACCCCAAGACCCTTGCTTACCTTATCTACTACTAGTTCATCTATAATGAGTTAATATCTTTGAACAAGGCACCTGAAAATTATTTGGGTTTCCCAACTCCCCATCACAGGACTTCTTAACCCCTTTTCTGCCATAGACTCCTTTGGGAGTCTATATTGAAGCCTTTGGACTCCTCATACTTATGTTATTAAGTGCATAAAATGAAGTGCACAGAATTATAAAGGAAACCAGTCATATTGAATTAGTTATCAAAATAGGATCATGAATCATACAACTATTGGCTCCATCATAGGTGCACAAAAACCTGTCCAAGATTTATTTTTGGTTTTTAAATTTACTTATTACTTCAAAAAGATGTAAATATGATTACTCTGAAACATTATGTGCCAGTCCCAAATATGGTCCTTTTTTACTATTCTCTCTTTTAACTCTGCTATGTGATCAGAATATCAGATTTTTATTTCATTCCAGGATAAAACTATTACCAGCCTTTGATTCAGTCTAACAATTCACCCATAAGCCTCTTGAGGGTTCCCCAGTTTCTTCTTTCTTCATCATTTAAGCAACTTAGTTTAAAAAACATATCTCAGAGAATAGAGAGCAAATAAGAACTAGATTTTAGGCTTTATCTAAAACTATTGCTGCCATTTCTTACTGGAGACTTGTTCCTCCATATAGGGATTTGTCTTGATTATCCAAATCACTCCTCCTCTTTTTTCTTCCTAAATGGACTCATGCTGTCCTGTATGGGTGTGGGTTCTGAGATGTTGGTTGCCATAAGATCCTTTTAATACACACATACCCTCTGACAACAAAGACTAATTCTTTCCCTCTCACTGGCATGACTGCACCATAAATTGCAGAGTTGAGAGAGGATAGCATTAAAGAAAGCACCCACGCACGGTGTGTGATGTGAGAGAGTGCTGGGGAAAGGAAGACAGAACCCTCCCCCACTGACAAGCTCCGTAGCTCTTCCTGCAACTGCAGGACTCTGTCCTAAATGGGTTCACATATAGGCAGTACTGGATAAGAACACAGATTCCTGAGGCAGATGTCCAGACCTCTGCCTCTGGATGAAACCACAGCTAAACCTTGAGAGGTCAGAATCACTCCCAAATAGCATCATTACCTGTCATTGTCATTAGGGATATATATCTCTTTTAGGGGAGCAATGCTTAATAGTTTCATGTAGTCAATTTTCCCGCAACTTACTCTTTAGAGGATGATAAAATTATTTTGAAAGGTAATGGCTTAAAGGTCTCTAGAGAAGGATATTCTAAGGCCTGTTTTGTTCACCAGTTCCAATATTAAATATTCTTTCTTGAATTTAACCAAAAGTGTTCATAGTACAGAGATATTCTAGGACCACTATAAGACAAAGCTCTCTTAACCATTTAAATACAAGAAGAAAAATAGGATGCTATGCACATTCATACAGTGGAAGTTTCTTCACATTTGCAAAGAGCCTCATTATTTTTCTTTTTGTTTCACTCTATGTTTAGTTATCAAAGGGCCAGACCAAGTACAAGAGTTAATATCCCTGAAGTCTTCTAAACCCAGGGAGTGAAAACAAGACACTAGTTGGTAAGAGGTTCCCCAAAGGCATAATATGAAGAGTAAATCTGGAAGGCAGCAAGATTATAGCACCCCCTAAAAGAATCCTCAAAAGAAAAGGATTTAACCAGCTGCTATGGGATATTGCAATATGGGCTTAATATGGGCTTCCTCACCTCTTCAATTCCCCAACATGTCTGCACCATCATTGTATGGGTATTGCCAGAAAGGTGAATGAGAAAATGAGAAAGGCATGTAAAACATGTGAGGTAGAATGATATGATCTCCCCCAAATGCTTATTCCATTTGACTGCTCAGATATCCAAAGTCCATTTCCTTAGTTCATAGACACAGCCTCCTAACTTGTTCCTGTTTTATTTATCACAGATCCTTAGGGCCTAATTTATAACCCAAGTTCACAAACCACATTACTCCCAAGCGGAGTCCCTGGCTTCCATTGCTATGTAATAGATACTAGGTTTCAGCACCATGGTCAGCACCACAGTCATGGTTCTTTTGCTTACTGCCAATAAATTTCTAATGAATTTGATTTATGTGGATATGTATATGGGAATATGTGACTACACACACACACATACACACATATATGTATGCATGTGTGTATATGTGTGTGTGTGTATATATATGTATATATATAAAATCTCCCACCCCTTTCTCTCTGACAGCACAGCTTGAGTACACCTGTGGTGTTGAGGAAAGATATGTCCTGGAGTAGGATGTTTCAGTGACAGATCCAGGGACGTGATCCAGCTGGCAAAGAAAGCACAACTTGAGCTGGCATCAGGCACATACACCACCTGGAGCTGCCTACCTTATTTTGTACATCTGATTGATTTGGGCACTGATCCCCTGGTCCCCTGAAGAAGAGGGCAAAAAGTTACATCATAAGGTATTGCAGTTAGATGTTGCACCCAAGGAAGTGCATGGCTTATATAAATTAATGACCTGAAGAATAGGGTGGCATGGTGAGCACTATTAGATTTAAGGAACAAAATGAGCAAAAAAAGAAATAGACCAAAGGGACCTTCAGTATGTAGAGGAGCTATTCTCCACTCTTGTCAGAACATCATATTTTCTTTTTGCCTTCCTATCTTCTGTCTTAGAACTGGTGATTTTTTAACCTTTTACATCCTTACCTTCTCTCTTAGAATTGCTACTAAATATGAGTTCTAAGGTAAAAGACTGGTAAGAGCTAAACAACAGGGATTAAGTGACTTGTCTGTAGTCTGAGTCTAGGAAGTATCTGAGGTCAAATTTGAACCCAGGCCCTCCTGACACCAGACCTGGCACTTAATCCAAAACTGTACTACCTAGCTCTTTTAGCATTATACTTATTTAAAGGGGATGGATTAAAAAGGGTGAAGAGAGAGAGGAAAAGGGGAGGGAGACACAAAGAGAGACAAACACAGACACAGTTAGAGAGACAAAGAGAGAGACAGGGAGAGAGACAAAGAGAGACAGAGAGAGAGAGAGATTGAGAGAAGGGGGAGGGAGATGGGGAAGCAAAACAAAGCAAAAGGAGAAAAGTCTGTTGAGGAAAAGTTCCTGTGAATGGAGAATAGCCTAAAGTAGAGATGGGTAAGATATGACTTTTTTACATGATTCAAATCCACTAGGTAGTTTTATGAAGAAATTAAATTAAGAAAATTTAAAATGAGCTTAAACTAAAGCAAGAGAATACTTACATTTTGTTTTTTTTAATGGTGAAGGAGGTAAGAGAGGAAGAATGGAGTTTTGTCAATTCAAATAATACAATTAAATTTTAAAAATTAAGAACTACTTGACTATAAGAGCAACAAACAATGGAAAACAGTATAGTATAGGAGAAATAATCTTGAACTAGAAGCCCTAAAATCCAAATAAAATAGTTTTTTTCCCTCAAAGAGCTTACAGTCCAAACAAGAAGATGGGTGTTCATAGAGCATGGGCTAAAAAGAGGCTTGTTACAGGATACAGGAACTCATCAGGGTATATTTGTTCTAAGCACTAAGCATGCATATGTTCCTGACTATAGATGATAAGCTTCTTGAAGGGAAAAGACTTTTATTCAGGTTTTAGGATTTCTGGTCCAAGATGCTTTCTACCATATTGTCCTTGCTTAGGGAAAGAATCAATAGAAATCTTTACTTCAGGGTGTGCTGCTACACCTATACTTCCAACTCTAAATGCCTTTGATTGGGAAGATGACTGGAATCCAAATAGCTATGCTACAGAATATTATAGGTATATAGAACAGATGTATGAGACGCAAGGAAGGAGGGATTCTACTTTAGGAGGGGATTTGGCCTTATGAGGTAATGTTTGAGCTAAGCATTGAAGCATGGAAAGTATTTTAATGGGTAAAGATTAAAATAAGGGGTCAGAATATATTAAAAACCTGAATGACTGTATATATAAGGCCATAGAAGTCAGAAGGAATGAGATTATTCTGTGAGAATAATGAGTAGTCCTCCTTAACCAGAGTGCAGAATATAGGAGTAGGAGGAATTCATTTAACAAACATTTAATAAGCACCTAATAAGTGCACTCAGCTATGTACCATGGGAGATTTGAAGAAAAATAAGGTATGATTGCTGCCTTCACCAGGTGAGCAAAAGATGAATTGAATGGGTTAGAGACAACCTGTAGAGAGCCTTGAAGTCCTAGTTGAGAAGGCAGAACCCTATCTAGCCAATAGAGGGGAATCAATGAAGGTTTTTGAGCTGGAAGAGCAACATAATCAGAGCTATGCACTAGAAAGATTGTTCTGATCTATGATTCTGTGTTGTAGGAAAGACTGAAGGGCAGGTCAGGAGGCGGGGAGCCCAGTGAAAGAGATCTCTTCTAGCTCCATAATACTATGATTCAGTGAATTTTCTTTAGAGAGAAGTTAGGAAATCTCTCTCTCTCTCCCCCTTTCCTCACCCCACTAAAATGTACAAACATCTATCCCTCTCATACATATTAAGAGGTCATAGTTGTGTGCCTTGAACCCAGCCAAACCATGCAGAAGAAGGCAACAAGAGTCCATAGTGGCCTGTGGGGTTATCATAAACCTCATCCAACCAAAAAGCCACCATTATATCCCACATCCCCTCCAACAAGTCTGACCTATCATCATTCCCTCAGGTTATAATCTGTCCGAGTGGGTTTCCCCAGGAAACAGTGCTAGGAGCTCTTTAGCTCTCATTTATGGCTATTATCATGAATTGATTTAAATAAATCAGTCTAATGCTTTCTCTGCAGTGGAACCAATTGTAAGAGTGCTTTATTTGTTCTGCTTAGAAAGCAAACCGGAGATGTTCTCCCATTACAGGGCTGGTAAAAGAAAGAGAAAGAAAGGGCTGGCCTTGATAATAATATTCATCATCATCATTATCATCTCTCTCATCTTACCTTACATCTAGATGATACTGGACAGTTTACAGTTCTTCAAAAACATTTTCCTCTTTAGTGCAAGTCTGTATTTCATCTGTGTGAGGAAACTCCCAGCACAGAAATTATCTCCATGAATGTAAATCAGTGACTCTACAACTTTTAGTCTTACAGAGTTGCAAATAGTTTCTGAAAAGTAACTTGTCTGTAATTACCTGGTTAGCCCCTGGAAGAGGTAAGTCTTAAATCTAGGTCTTTCTGGCCCCAAGCATGGATCCCTGACTTCTGCACTCTATTGCCTTTCTTCAAATGCATTCTTTTTTTTAAAGGCCCTTACCTTCTTCTTAGTATCAATTCTAAGATAGAAGAATGGCAAGGGCTAGGGAATTGAGGTTAAATTACTTGTCCAAGGTCACACCACCAAGAAATGTCTAAGGCCAGATTTGAGCCCAGGTCCTTCTGACATCAGAGTTGGCTATCTATCCACTGTGCTACCTAGCTTCCCCTCAAATACATTATTTGTGTATCTGTTGGTTAATCTCCAGAAAAGAGTAAGGATTATTATCCCTGAGGATTAAACAATTGAAGTGACTAACTCAAGGTCACACAATTTGATAGCAATTTTCAGATAAGTGTTCTGTTCTCTACAATCACATTGCCTCATAACATAGAAATAAGCAAAAAAGGATAGATTTTTTTGCCATAAGAATAAATAAGTGGCAACTGGTGATTCAATAGATAGAAAGCCAGACCTGGAGATGGGAGATCCTGTGTTCAAATTTGGCTTCAGACACTTCTTAGTTGTATGACTGTGGGCAAGTCCCCTAACTCCCATTACCTAGTCGTTATCACTCTTCTGCCTTAGAGCCAGTATACAGTATTGATTCTAAGACAGAAGGTAAGGGGAAAGAAAGAAAGAAAGAAAGAAAGAAAGAAAGAAAGAAAGAAAGAAAGAAAGAAAGAAAGAAAGAAAGAAAGAAAGAAAGAAAGAAAGAAAGAAAGAAAGAAAGAAAGAAAGAAAGAAAGAAAGAAAGAAAGAAAGAAAGAAAGAAAGAAAGAAAGAAAGAAAGAAAGAAAGAAAGAAAGAAAGAGAAAGGAAGGAAGGAAGGAAGAAAGGAAGGAAGGAAGAAAGGAAGGAAGGAAGAAAAAGAAAGAAAGAAAGAAAGAAAGAAAGAAAGAAAGAAAGAAAGAAAGAAAGAAAGAAAGAAACAAAGAAACAAAGAAACAAAGAAACAAAGAAACAAAGAAACAAAGAAACAAAGAAACAAAGAAACAAACAAAGAAACAAAGAAACAAACAAAGAAACAAAGAAACAAAGAAACAAACAAAGAAACAAAGAAACAAAGAAACAAACAAAGAAACAAAGAAACAAACAAAGAAAGAAAGGTCCTGCATTCCAGGACCTTTACTTTCTTCCCTGTATCTTCTTGCCTTAACTTGCAAGCTCCATGCAAATTGATCCTGTTCTACTCAACCAGATCTGGTTTGGATAATTTGCAGGTAGGATTAGGAAGTATTGAGGTATGAGAGGAAAAAAATGAATAAACTTACCTTTAACTTAAAAGACCATATCTGAATAAGTTGGTTTCTTTTCTGAGGCTTAGGTTCCATAGTTGCCTTCCCTAACATTTTTTTAAACCTCTATCTTCTATCTTGATTTTAATTTGTGAATTGATTTTAAAACAGACCAGCAGTAAGGGCTACATAATGGGGGTAAAGTGACTTTCCCAGGGTCACATAGCTAGGAAGTATCTGAAGATAGATTTGAATCTAGGACCTCCTGTCTCTAGACCTATCTCTCAATCCACTGAGCCACCTAGCTGTGCCCCTCCTTCCTCTAATGCAGTCCTGCCCCAGGCTCATCTCCAGTGACTCAGTTCCAGAGTCCACTCCCCAGGCATTAATCCTAAAGTTCAGAAATCTAGGCCTGTCAGCTGGGGACTACAAAACACAGTTTCCTAAAATACTACGCAGAGCTAAAGGAAATACAGATTATGAGACCAGGCAACTCTGGAACAAGACACTTTGCTGCTTCTTTATGACATTTAAAGCTCTCCATACCAGGCTGCCTTTTTTGGTTCTCATATGTACCCTGCCTAGCCTTTCTCTTTAAAATTGCAGGTTTCTGAGCTTTGGTGATCTCCCAACAGCTAACCTGTGGCTGGTTACTTGGAAAGGATGGTTGGGAGACCACACAAACATTGAGAAACAAGAGATGAACAAGCCAGCTTTCTGACTCAGATTTCCCTGCTGCCTACTGCTCTAGTGAGCAGAACCTCCCAGCAGAGAGACAGACTGGAGACAATGGGACTATTCCCAGGAGGAATATTGGCACTGCTAACGAACAGAAGCACAGATCTAAGACTTCACTTTTATACTCTGAGCCAATCCTGTTGTCTAATTCTGGACCCAAGTTTAGGATGACATTTTGTGAAAATAGCATTCTCTCTAACCCATGGAAAGAGAACAAAGGTTTGAATCCTGGGCTCAAGAGTAAAAAGAGGGCATGATCCTGAATGTACCACCACCCAGCTGGGATGGTAGGCAAGGAGGAAAACAATGGATTTCTCCTACCCTGTAATCCCTGCATCACTACTTCAACATCTGCTCTAACCTTAATTAGTTGTGTTCTGTTTCTCTGCTTTAATTTTCCCTGAGACCACAAGTACTTCTAAATCAATGGATCTATGATGAATATAAATTGTTTTCATAAGCAACAAACAAACAGACCTGGTGGCAAGCTTACAAAGGTGGCATCATGGCAGCATCCTGCTTCTGTCTCCCACTGTGCTTTCCAAATTAATGCAACAAACACATAAGTGCCCACTGTGTAATTAATACTATCCTATGTGCTAGGGAAGCTACAAAGTTTAGATGGCATAGTCCCTGCCCTGACAGAGCTTAAAGTCTGATAGGGACAAAGGACAAATAACACAAAATAATGGTAATAAATGCATAAATGAGATAGAAAGGGTTATGTAAGGTCCAAAGAAGGAAAGATCATTCATTAACAACTGGGAAGATCAAAGAAGGCATCACAGGGAAGGGGGAATTGAGATAGTTTGATGGCAAAGTGGATAGTGATAGACCTGGTATTAGAAAGAAAGAGATGGGGGGGGCAGCTGGGCAGGTGGGTGACTCAGTGGATTGAGAGGCCCAGAGAGGGGAGGTTCTAGGTTCAAATCTGGCCTCAGACACTTCCCAGCTGTGTGACCCTGGGCAAGTCACTTAACCACCATTGCCTAGCCCTTACCACTCTTCTGCCTTGGAACCAATACACAGTATTGACTCCAAGATGGAAGGTAAGGGTTTTTTTTTTAAAGAAAGAAAGAAAGAAAGAGCTCCCAAAACCTATGAACTATGTGACCAAAAGCATTCATTTTTATCTCTGCCTATTTCTGTAAAAATTGAGACAGTGATGCATATATGTTACTCACAGGATTATTATGATACTCAAATATAACCACATGGGTAAAGAACTTTGCAAATCAAAAACACTGTATAATGTCTATTGTTATTATAATACAATTTCACCAGCATGCGCATTCCACTCAATAGCACAAATCATGAAAATATCTGACCATCCTCTATGACTCTTGCCCATGTCTTCTGCAAAATTCACCACAAAGTCTGCCTCAGATGCTTTGGGGCTTCTTTTCCATCACACAATGCTGAATAGATAGCAAAGAAGTACAAAGAGATGCCCATGAGTTAAGCCTCATTGTGATACATGAACAACTCATTTTTTTAATCTGGTCATATATCTTTCTAACATCCGTTATGACTTCTCCCTTCTAATTCCTCTATTGTGTCATTCATGCCTAGCACATGCCTCTCCTTTGCAATTCCAATGACACTCATTTTGAGTCTTCTGGAGACTCTATCTAATATTCTATAATTCATAGCCATACCAAATCACCTGTCTTTAAAAGATGAGGTTTCATTTCAAGGAGCAGAGTGAGGTTATTAAAAGATTATCTTTCTCAAAGGAAATCCAGCCCATTCTCCTGCTCCTATTCAAGTCTAGGCTCAGCTCACATGTTCACCTTTATTAGACATTTAGAGAACCGTGAGCTATGTCATTGTTTGTAGAAGGTCTTAGAAGTGTGATTCTTCGCACCTTCAGCTTCTTTTTCCACCATTCTACCAGTACCAGTGAAGAAGGAGAAGACAGCTATGCAAGAGAGGATCAAACTGCATTTTGTTTCATAGGCTTCCATCACCAGACTGCATGAGCAAGTGAAAAGCCTGCCACTGATGAACCTCTTCATACTTATCTAGGCTGGACCTCAGAAAGCAAACCCAATCTGTTTTCAGAACAATTCTTAAAGTCTTCCTAACACTATAAGAAATGATGAGCAGATAAATTTTAAAAAACATACTAAGACCCCCATGAAATTATGAAAAGCAAAATAAGTAGAACCAAAAGAACATTATAAGCAGCTACAGAATTAATATTTGAAGAATGTCTTGTGAATGTCCACCTCTAGAGAAAGCATTGATAGATAGAAACATAAATGACAGTTTGTATATACATTTTGTTGGCAAGAAATGCCTCTTCTAGTTTGGAAAAGGGAGAGGAGACAACCAAGAATTCTGATATAACTAACAAATAAATTAAGTTTTAAGTTACTTTTTTTTTAAAAAAGTCTTCCTCGCAATGACAGAATCTGCCAGAATTTGTACCAGACTGTCATGATCCTTGTGAAGCCATGTCACTAATATTCCATGATGAGGTATACAAGTAGGATTTTGTGGAAGATATGCACTTATGAACACAAACCTGGACCAGACCTATAATTTATCAAACTTGGTATTCAAGTTTTAAACAGGGATGGCTTATGGAGTATGAAAGCTCAGCCCCAAAGGTTTAAGGATCTTAAATATCTTTTTGCCACCTTATGGATAAATAATAATGATTATTATAACTGGTACTCCTAACCTGCCATCTTATATTTTTCAATTATTATTTTCCCATGAAGTGATGATGCCTGCCTTACCTCTTATGTTATTTTCACATGGGGTCATGATGATCTTACCATCTTCCAAGGTGATGATGATTCAGAAAGAGAACTGGAAAGAAAGCTTCTGGGTATCCTAGTACCACTAAAAGTGATTTTCCATTCCCCCTTCTAGGGGCCTTCCTGAGGAGGAGCTTGCAACAGGAAGATGTGCTATAATAGAATAAAGGGATATGATGTCTGCATACCTCTAATTCAGGGTTAACTTCCTCATTTCCTCCCACTTACTTTGGAATGGGACTTCTGGTCATTATATAGGCAATGAGGGCAAGTACCTACCACCATTAGATTGATACTGCTGGACGTCTATGAAGGAAGAAGATGGAAATGGTCAGGACTGTGGCCATGAGGATGCTGCTGCAACTGCCACCACTGCTGCTGTGGCCAGAGGAATGAGTGAAATGATCAGAGACCAGAGCTGAAGGAGAGATTCTGATTCTGGAGCATAAATAGGGACTGAAGCATTGAGGAGAGAGACTCCTGAGTTTCTAACTCTGCCAGATGTTGTGAATCCCTTTGGGCTGGTGAGCTATTCTTCATTTCTAGTTCCTTATCTTGAGATAGGAGCTGACGTCCTCAACTCTTTCCATAAACCAGAGTTGGAGGGGGCTTGGGAATCCTACTGGCTGCCCCTTACAGTTCTAGAAGAGTAAGAATGAAGAGGCTTAGAAGATGTCTAGACAGATATCACTATATAAGAGCACTTGATCTATTTCCTATTGTTTTACACTTTGTACAATAAACTATGTGATCAAAGAATGTGAAGTCTGAATGTGTCAAAAATGGAATGAGAGGAAATCAAACAGCTGATAAGCTGTGTATAGACTCTTAATTTTGTATTTTTAATATTTTGAATAATATTCTAGTTAAGTAACATTCCATTCTAAACCCAGTCTCTAAATTTAAATTAAAATACATGGTACCCACATTGAAGTTATTAGTTTGGCAATAAAGGAAGCAAGCTAAACATTCTGTCAGACAATAGGGATATTCTGACCTTTTCAGACCCATATTCTTGGGCCAGAGAGAAACTAAGGAAAATGGTAGGCAGTGGCTCAAACAGAGTGATACCTCAAAAGTTTGCACTCCTTTACTGAATAATTAATACAATGATACTGTGTCTTCTTGTGGGCTTAAGAAAAGCACAACTCAAAACACAATTAAGATTTGATCTGCTCACATTGCACAAAAGCTGCAAGTAACACAATATTTTAGTCTCATACTTATATAAAATTAAATAATATATGTAAAGCATTTCATAAACAAAGTGTTATACGAATATCTATTATTAGTAATTAGACTTTGATTTATGAACTCTGTCAATGGAAATGCATAATAATGGTTCACATTAGTAGGGTCACATGGAGTACAACCAATATAAATTAAGAAATACAGCAAGAAGCCTTCTACCTGACAAGAATGTGGTTGGTCAAGTCAAGAAAGGGATCCCCTGAAAGACACACATAACTATGCAAACTCTGAGTAAGTCAAATTAAATTCAAGCTTTTTATCTATGTCAACCTCTAGTTATTATCTGCCACTTAACTCGAAGTTTAAAGCCAATCCTCATCAACACCTTCTTTTCAGACCTTACTGCACAGTGCTGGTTTTCAGCCACTGATGGCTCTTTTGTCTCAAAGTACTCATCGGTGTGTCTACATATCTCCTGATATTGGCTTATGGTATCACACTCAAGACCTCCTCTTTGCTGGGCTTTCTTTGCTAGGATTTTCCCATTACCCTGCTCCTACACACACAAACCTACACACTACTCCTACCATCACCACCATCCTGTTACAAAAGAGGATTCCGTTGGTACTAGCTCTAGTCTTCCTGCCCAAGTACCTGGCCACATGGGTCAAAAATTAACATACTTTATCTTATTTTACTGTACGTCTAGTGTCCATATCTAGACCTTTCTTGAACCTATTTATTTAATCCTTTCCTTCTACCTTAATATCACTAAATGTCAGGTTCTAAGGCAGAAGAGCAATAAGAGCTAGGCAACTAGGGTTAAGAGACTATCCAGAGTCACACAACTAGGAAGGATCTTATGCCAGATTTGAACCTGGGTCCTCCTGACTCTATGCCTAGTGCTCTATCCACTGTGCTACCTAGTTGTCCCTTCTTGAACCTATTTATGTTTTCAGTCTCTACAACCCCTTGAGGCAAGGAATTTGATAATTCTATTTCATTTCTTTTTTTTTCTAATCCTTACCCTCCGCCTTAAAATCAATAGTGTAGATTGGTTCCATGACAGAAGAGTGGCAAGGGCTAAGAAATGGGGATTAAGTGATTTATCCAGGGTCACACAGCTAGGAAGTGACTGAGGTCATATTTGAACCCAGGACCTCTGGTCTTTAGTCTTGGCACTCAATCTGCTGAGCCACATAACTCAATTCATTTTCATGTCAAAAGTCTCATTGCGTACCCTATCGTTCTTTGCCATCTTACATTTTCCCACTACCCTGCTTCTACGCACACACCTACACAACTACTATCATGACCATCTTATTACATAAGAAGATTCTGTTGGTACTAGCTCTAGTCTTACTCAGATCCTGTTCCAGGTCCTGCCTAAGTACTATCCATATGGATAAAAAATGTACATACCTTATCTCATTTTGTTATGAATATAGTATCCATAAACATATCTAGACCTTTCTTGAACCTATTTTTTTTATTTTAAACATCATTTTATTTGGTCATTTCCAAACATTATTCACTGGAAACAAAGATCATTTTCTTTCCTCCCTGCTTCCCCTCCCATCACCTTTCCCTCTCTTATAGCTGACACACGATTCCACTGGTTATCACATGTATTCTTGCCTCGAACCCATTTCCCTGTTGTTGGTATTTGCATTAGAGTGTTTATTTACAGTCTCTCCTCAGTCATATCCCCTCAACCCCTGTAGTCAAGCAGTTGCTTTTCATCGGTTTTTTTAATCCCACAGTTTATCCTCCGCTTGTGGATAGTATTTTTTAGATCCCTGCAGATTGTTCAGGGACATTGCATTGCCACTAATGGAGAAGTCCATCACCTTCGATTGTACCACAATGTATCAGTCTTTGTGTACAATGTTTTCCTGGTTTTGCTCCTTTCGCTCTGCATCACTTCTTGGAGGTTGTTCCAGTCTCCATGGAATTCCTCCACTTTATTATTCCTCTTAGCACAATAGTATTGCATCAACAACATATACCATAATTTGTTCAGCCATTCCCCAATTGAAGGGCATCCCCTCATTTTCCAAATCTTGGCCACCACAAAGAGTGCAGCTATGAATATTCTTGTAAAAGTCTTTTTCCTTATTATCTCTTTGGGGTACAAACCCAGCAGTGCTATGGCTGGATCAAAGGGCAAACAGTCTTTTATCACCCTTTGGGCATAGTTCCAAATTGCCCTCCAGAATGGCTGGATCAATTCACAACTCCACCAGCAATGAATTAGTGTCCCCACTTTGCCACATCCCCTCCAGCTTTCATTACTTTCCATAGCTGTCATGTTAGCCAATCTGCTAGGTGTGAGGTGATACCTCAGAGTTGTTTTGATTTGCATCTCTCTGATTATAAGAGATGCAGAGCACTTTTTCATGTGCTTATTAATAGTTTTGATTTCTTTGGCTGAGAACTGCCTGTTCATGTCCCTTGCCCATTTATCAATTGGAGAATGGCTTGATTTTTTGTACAATTGATTTAGCTCATTATAAATATGAGTAATTAAACCTTTGTCAGAGGTTTCTATGAAGATTGTTTCCCAATTTGTTGCTACCCTTCTGATTTTGGTTACATTGGTTTTGTTTGTACAAAACCTTTTTAATTTGATGTATTCCAGATTATTTATTTTGCATTTTGTAACTCTTTCTAAGTCTTGCTTGGTTTTGAAGTCTTTCCCTTCCCAAAGGTCTGACATGTATGCTATTCTGTGTTTGCCTAATTTTCTTATAGTTTCCTTCTTTATATTCAAGTCATTCACCCATTTTGAATTTATCTTGGTGTAGGGTGTGAGGTGTTGACCTAAACCTAATCTTTCCCACACTGTCCTCCAATTTTCCCAGCAGTTTTTATGAAATAGTGGATTTTTGTCCTAAAAGCTGGAATCTTTGGGTTGGTCATATACTGTCTTGCTGAGGTCTCTTGCCCCCAGCCTATTCCACTGATCCTCCTTTCTGTCTCTTAGCCAGTACCAAATTGTTTTGATGACCGCTGCTTTATAATATAATCTGAGATCTGGGACTGCAAGACCCCCTTCCTTTGTATTTTTTTTTCATTATTTCCCTGGATATCTTTGATCTTTTGTTCTTCCAAATGAACTTTGTTGTGGTTTTTTCTAAATCAGTAAAAAAATTTTTTGGAAGTTCCATGGGTATGGCACTAAATAGATAGATGAGTTCGGGTAGGATGGTCATTTTTATTATATTGGCTCATCCTACCCATGAGTAGTTAATGTTCTTCCAATTGTTCAAGTCTAGTTTTAGTTGTGTGGAAAGTGTTTTGTAGTTGTGTTCATATAGTTCCTGTGTTTGTTTCGGGAGATAGATTCCTAAGTATTTTATTTTGTCTAAGGTAATTTTGAATGGGATTTCTCTTTCTAGTTCTTGCTGCTGAGCTGTGTTGTAAATATATAGAAAAGCTGATGACTTGTGTGGGTTTATTTTGTATCCTGCAACTTTGCTAAAGTTGTTGATTATTTCAATTAGCTTTTTGGTTGAATCTCTAGGATTCTTTAAGTAGACCATCATGTCATCTGCAAAGAGCGATAATTTGGTCTCCTCCTTGACTATTTTAATGCCTTCAATTTCTTTTTCTTCTCTAATTGCTACTGCTAGTGTTTCTAATACAATGTCAAATAATAGAGGTGATAATGGGCATCCTTGTTTCACTCCTGATCTTAATGGGAATGGATTTAGTTTATCCCCATTGCAGATGATATTAGTTGATGGTTTTAGATATATACTGTTTATTATTTTTAGGAACGACCCTTCCATTCCTATGCTTTCTAGTGTTTTTAGTAGGAATGGGTGTTGTATTTTATCAAAGGCTTTTTCTGCATCAATTGAGATAATCATGTGGTTCTTGTTGGTTTGCTTGTTGATGTGGTCAATTATGTGGATAGTTTTCCTAATATTGAACCAGCCCTGCATCCCTGGTATGAATCTTACTTGATCATGGTGGATGACCCTTCTGATCACTTGCTGGAGTCTTTTTGCTAGTATCCTATTTAAGATTTTTGCATCTATATTCATTAGGGAGATTGGTCTATAATTTTCTTTCTCTGTTTTTGGCCTGCCTGGCTTTGGAATTAGTACCATGTTTGTGTCATAAAAGGAGTTTGGTAGAACTCCCTCTTTGCTTATTATGTCAAATAGTTTGTATAGTATTGGGATTAGCTGTTCTTTGAATGTTTGATAGAATTCACTGGTGAATCCATCATGCCCTGGGGATTTTTTCTTAGGAAGTTCTTTGATGGCCTGTTAGATTTCTTTTTCTGATATGAGATTATTTAAGAAATCTATTTCTTCTTCTGTTAGTCTAGGCAATTTATATTTTTGTAAATATTCATCCATATCACCTAGGTTGGTATATGTATTGCCATATAGTTGGGCAAAGTAGTTTTTAATGATTGCCTTAATTTCCTCTTCATTGGAGGTGAGATCCCCCTTTTCATCCTTGATGCTCTTAATTTGCCTTTCTTCTTTCCTTTTTTAATTAGATTGACCAATACTTTGTCTATTTTGTCTGTTTTTTCAAAGTACCAGCTTCTAGTCTTGTTTATTAGCTCAATAGTTCTGCCACTTTCAATTTTATTAATTTCTCCCTTAATTTTTAGGATCTCTAGTTTGGTTTTCTTCTGGGGGTTTTTAATTTGTTCGTTCTCAAGTTTTTTGATTTGCATTTCCAATTCCTTGATCTCTGTCCTCCCTAATTTGTTAATATATGCACTCAGGGATATGAATTTTCCTCTAAGTACTGCCTTGGCTGCATCCCATAAGGTTTGAAAGGATGTCTCGCCGTTGTCATTTTCTTCAACGAAATTATTAATTGTTTCTATGATTTCTTCTCTAACTAACCAATTTTGGAGTGTCATATTATTTAATTTCCAATTAATTTTTGATTTGGCTCTCCATGTACCCTTACCAATCAATATTTTTATTGCCTTGTGATCTGAAAAGGCTGCATTTATTATTTCTGCTTTTCTGCATTTGAGTGCCATGTTTCTGTGACCTAGTGTATGATCTATTTTTGTGAATGTGCCATGTGGTGCTGAAAAGAAGGTGTATTCCTTTTTGTCCCTATTTATTTTTCTCCATATGTCTATAAACTCCAATTTTTCTAAGATTTCATTCACCTCTTTTACCTCTTTCTTGTTTTTATTTTGTTTGATTTATCTAAATTTGATAGTGGTTGGTTCAAGTCTCCCACTAATATGGTTTTACTGTCTATTTCCTCCTTCAATTCTCCTAGTTTCTCTATTAAAAATTTGGATGCTATACCATTTGGTGCATACATGTTGATTAGTAATATTTCCTCATTGTCTATACTCCCTTTTAACAGAATATTACCTTCCCTATCCCTTTTGATCAGGTCTATTTTTGCTTCGGCTTTGTCAGATATCATGATTGCAACTCCTGCCTTCTTTCTATCAGTTGAGGCCCAAAAAGTCTTACTCCAACCTTTAATTCTAACCTTGTGAGTGTCAACCCACCTCATATGTGTTTCTTGAAGACAAAAAATGGTAGGGTTTGGGGTTCTAATCCAATCTGCTATTTGTCTACTTTTTATGGGTGAGTTCATCCCATTCACGTTCAAAGTTACGATTGTCATTTGTGGATTCGCTGGCATTTTGATATCTTCCCCTAGTTCTAACCTTTCTTCTTTAGCTATCTCCTTTTGAACCAGTGATTTACTTTAGGTCAGTCCCCCTAGTACCCTCCCTTGAGATGCTTCCTTTTCTAGCCCCTCCCTTTTTATGCTCCCTTCCCCTCCCCCCTCTCCTTCCCTCCCTTTTTATACTCCCTCCCCCTCCCCCTCCTTAATTTTCCTTTCTTTCTTGCCCTGTTGGATAAGATAGAATTCAGGATCCCACTGGATCTAGATGTTCTTCCCTCTCAGATTTGATTTCACTGAGAGTAAGGTTTAAGTAATTCCACTTTACGCTCTCTTCCTCTCCTTCTCATATGAGAGTTCTTCCCCTCCCCTTCCCATGTGTATCTTTATATGGGAAAGATTATTCTATTAAGTCCCCCCCTATTTCTTGAACTAAATCTTAATATTATCGACAGTTCCCCCCTCCCTTTTCCTTTCTTTTCCCCCACTTTCCCCAAATCTTCTTAATGCCCCAACCTTTCCCTATGCATGTTTCTTCTAACTACTCTTATGATGCTACAATTTTTGAGAGTTACACAAAACATTTTCCCCACATATTAATATATATAATTTGATGTAAATGTAGTCCTTATAGAAGAGAGTTTGACTTAAAGAAAAAGATAAGATTGATCTCCTTTTCCCTTTCTTTCATATTTACCTTTTCATGTTTCTCTTGCTTTCTGTGCTTGGATATCAAATTTTCCACTAAGTTCTGGTCTTTTCTTAGCAAATGCTTGGAAATCTTCTATTTTGTTGAATGCCCATACTTTCCCCTGGAAGTATATAGTCAGTTTTGCTGGGTAGTTGATTCTTGGTTGGAGACCCAGCTCTCTTGCCTTTCTAAATATCATGTTCTATGCTTTGCGGTCTCTTAGTGTGTTAGCTGCTAAGATGTGTGTGATCCTTATGGGTGCCCCCTTATATCTGAAGCTCCTCTTCTTGGCTTCTTGTAGAATTTTCTCCTTTTCTTGGAAGCTCTTGAATTTGGCAATTACATTCCTAGGGGTTGTCTTTTGGGGATTTAGTATAGAGGGTGTTCTATGAACCCTTTCTATTTCTATTTTGCCCCCTTGCTGCAGAACATGTGGGCAATTTTCTTTTATAATCTCCTGTAGAATAACATTGAATTTATTGTTTATCTCTGGTTTTTCTGGGAGACTGATAATTCGGAGGTTGTCTCTTCTCCCTCTGTTTTCTAAGTCTGTGACCTTCTCAGTGAGATATTTTATGTTTTCCTCTAATTCATTAATTTTTTGGGTTTGCTTTATTGATTCTTGCTGTTTTATGATCTCACTTTCTTCGAGTTGCTTAATTCTGGTCATTAGGGACTGGTTTTGCTTTTCAGCTTTGTCTGCCCTTATATTGGATGCTTCCAGCTCTTTTTCCAATTGAGCAGTCTTATCTGTCAGACTGCTGATCTCTTTCTCCCATTTTTCTTTCCAGGTTTCCATCTTTTGGATAAGTTCCAGTTTGAGATCTTCCAGAGCTTGTTGAATGTTTCCATTTTCGGAGGCATGTTCTGATTTTTTTTTTTGGATTTCATCCCCATTCTCTTCTTTTCCTTGGGTACTCCCACCATAAAAGTTTTCAATAGTCACCTTTTTCCCTTTCTTCCTGGAGGCTTGATTTTGGGCCATGTGAGCCATCCCTTTGGTGGTTTTATTCCCCTTTCCTTTTTGGTCTGGGGTCTGGGTGATATGGGCGGGTTTTCTGTGAATTTAGGTTGCCTCAGACTAGTTCTTCCCAGCCTCCGAGGTTTCTTATAGAGCTGGGCCCCTGATCAAGGCCAAACTGCCCAGGTGTTCAGCTCTGCCCAAATAATCAGCACGTGGTCTGCCCCTGGTTTTTAGCTCCACCCAGATGGTCAGCCCAACCGCCCCAAGTAAGGCTCCACAGCCAGTGCTCAGTGCCGGGTTCTCCCTTGAAACTGCTCTGAGACGTTGTTTCCTGGCAGTCCTCAGATCCCAAGGACCCTGGAGTGCCCCCCCAGACAGAAACGTTCCCCACTCACTCGCTGTCCCAGTGAGCTCTTGAACCTATTTTTAACCCTTACCTTCTGCCTTAGAATCAACTATTGCCATCTTCAAGATACTAGGTTAGATATCATTTCAAGATAGTATTTCAAGATAAGGATGTTGGGAGAGTAACAAAAATGAACAAGAGGTGATCCCTACTCTAGGAAAGGTTACAATCTACTTAGGAAAGCTTAAATTCTTACAGAAAGTCTACAATACAACCCCTTGCACAAAATAATATTTTCTGTTATTTGTTCTAAATGGATCTCTTTTAAGCTTCAAGGGTCACTTGTAAGTTCCAATAATCCAGCATTTAGTAAATAGGTTTTATTTGCTCTCTTTTTATGCCCTTCACAGTTTCACAGACTCAATTTGGCCTTTATCTTTCCAGATTGAAAGTGTTTATTTTTTAGCCTGTTCTCAGGTGGCAGACCCTCCATCACCCTGGTTTGGTTTTTTTTTTTCAGTTTCTCTTCCTTACAGCTTATCCAGCTCAGTTAAATCTTTCTTAAAGTGCAATGATCGGAGCTTGTTGCAAGGTAAGGAGTGCCATGTTTCTATATAAGGGGAAAATAATTTCCTCTATTTGTTCCAAGAACCTTTTGTAACTATGCTGAAAAATTTGTTGATTTTTCTAATCAAAGAAGTACTTTGTGTTGATGTCTTTAGAAAACACTCCCTCCAACCAGTCAAGTTTCCATGTTCTGGCCATACTTATCTCATGTATTAATTCAAGTTTTTCCTGGAAGAACTTTCCAAATGCCCTATGCCCCCCCTATCCAAAACCCCCTGCAAAGAGTTCATAGAGGCCAGTGGAAGGAAGAAGCCAAATTGACTCCAGCCCCACAATCCTAGACCCTGCACATGACTCATTCTTTCTCCCTAGAGCTTCCATATCCTATGTCAAACCCTTGAACTGTCCTCTTTCTACCTTTCATAGGAAATGGCTCTAATTGCATATCCCTTAGAAATCTTATTCCATATAGATTTTCATCTGATCTATGCCAAACAATTAACCTACCTCTCGGACCCTGGAACCAGAGCCCTATCATATGTGTAATCAGAGTACAAGAAATGCCTCCATGCCTACTGGATATTTGTTGAACCAATTCAAATAACTGAGATTATTAACTTGCTTTTTAATAGTGTAAATTAATGTTGGAATTGTAATCAACATTTCAGGCTAGTCTTGATCATAGTTCTGGATTAATATCAAATTCAGCCTCTGGCACTATGAAACACTGAGAAGGTACTTGTTCTCTTAAGAAAATTAGGAAACTAGGTCCATTCATCTGCACTGGTAGAGGGAGTTCCCCTACCAGTACTCCATACTGAAGAAAAAATGAGATCCTCCATATATTGTGTATAATATTGCCAAGCCATATCTCCGGTCCTGGCACCCAGTCAGTGATCAATAAAGGATGAGCACTGATCAGGGAAAAGATATTACCACTCCAGGGCTCCTCCAGAAACTGATGATGCAAAGTGGAAAGGAGAAGTGAGGATATACCCACAGTCCTATCAAGAAAAAGTATGCTGGCCCTCTGAAAAACAGTAAATACAGGACAAAAGTTAAAGAGAAAATCTGACAAGAGTTTATAAAGTCACACACAGAACAACAGGAAGACCTATGTAAGAGGAAGAAAAGGAACTCTTCTTATAAATTACACAGTGTGGGACTTTCAATCTAGGTGAAGAAAGAGGAATTTTCTTCTCCCAGTAAAATAATCTCTCTTCTGGGAGAAACAGCAGTGGGAGAGGGAAGGTATATTTTCTCAGTATGTTCCTTTATTCAGAGAAACAGCACAGTGCTGAGTATCTCACCTGGTGAAGCCACCCTCCTTCTCTGATCTAATGAATTCATTTGTCAACCGCCCAGACTAGACTAGTTTTACTTCACCTAAAAGGTCAGAACATCCAAGGGGGTCAGAGGAGAATTCTAAGAAGGACTGAATTTCAGAACTCTGAACATCTTTTAGGTAATAATAAAAATAATAATAATAATATATGGCTTAATAGTAAAAATTTAAAATGTTAGGTAATAATCTTTTAGGTAAAAATAAAATGTCATGCTAACTTATGATGTCCCCAAAGTCTTGGTGCAGTTTTCACCTACTGAAGTTTTCAGGACATGCCATCTAGTACATGAAGGATTGCAAAGGATTTTCCTCACAATGACATCCCAGGCAGTTAAGGAAACTGAAGCTCAGAAAGTACGAGTGACACCCCCAAGCTTATTCAGTTGTTTCTGACTCTGTGACTCTTTTCATAGTTTTCTTGGCACAGATACTTGTTTGCCATTTCCTTCTGCAGCTTATTTTTCACAGCAGAGGAAACTGAGGCAAAACAGGGTTAAGTGACTGGGCTCACAATACCATGCTCCCCCAGCACATGTGCTGCTACAAACAGCATGCATATATTCCTGACTAGATGATAAGCTTCTTGAAGGGAAAAGATGTTTATTCTGATTTGAGGAATTCTGGTCCAAGATGTTTTCTTTGTCTAGGTATCTGGTTTATGCTTAAAGGAAGACCTGTGGGCAGGTAAGAGACACTGAGGAAAACAACCCCTTAATGAGATCAGATGTTAAAAATAATGTGTAAAATAATGTGAATCAATGCTTTATGGGCAAGCAATGGGGAAGAGAGTGAAGGAGAAAGGGAGAAAGGAGTTCAGTGTTACAACTCAGACACACAATAATGGAGTATCCACATGAAGGTGGTGGAGCTGTGATGGGGAGGTCAGAGATAATGGTACATTCAGCTGGCAAGGCATCCTCCAAGGTACACTTCTGAGAGTGGATTCCTTAAAACCTGACTATGATGGCTACCTAGTGCTGGTCTGGAACTTGGAATTTGGGAGGTATGGAAGTGCAAGAGGAAAATCAAACTAATTGTTAGAAATGTATTATTTTTAGATACACAGCTGCATTGATGCCGAGAACAGGTAGGTGGCTCAATGGATTGAGAGTCAAGCCTAGGGACAAGAGTCCAGGTTTCACATCTTCTTGGCACTTCCTAGCTGTATAACCCTGGGCTAGTCATTTAACCCATTGCCTAGCCCTTACCACTCTTTTCATGATATTATTAGTATTTTCTTTTTAATTTAAATTTGTTTATTTGCTTCATTGAAGTACCCATGTAATTCACTTCCTCCCTCTCCTCTGCCCATTAGAGAAGGCATCATTTGACAAAAAGATATATGTATACATGAAACTCTTCCTTATTTCTATCAGTTCTTTATCTGGAGATGGACATATACAAGTCATTCTTCAAACAATATTTCCATTGCTGTATATAATGTTCTCTAAGTTCTGCTCATTTCACTCTTTGTAACTTCATGTAGATCTTTACATTTTTTTAATTAACTCATTTAGCATTTCTTATGGCCCAGTAATATTCCATCACAATCATATACCACAACTTATTTAGCCATTCCCCACTGTTGTTGTTCATCCCTTCAATTTCCAGTTCTTTGCTACAACAAGGAGAATTGCTATAAATATTTTAGAACATATAGGCTCTTTTTCTTTTTTCCAGATCATCTTAGGAAATAAACCTAATACTGTTGGTATTACTGGGTCAAAAACTGTACACAGTTTTAAAGCTCTTTGAGCATAATTCCAGATTGTTCTCCAAAATAAATCTGTTCATACTTCCACCAAGAGTGTATTAGTGTCCCCATTTTTCCAAATCCCCAAACATTTGTCATTTTTATCACTTTAGTCGATTTGTTAGTGTGAAATGATATCTCAGAGCTGTTTTGATTTGCATATCTCTAACCAATAATGATTTAGAGCATTTTTCATATAGTTATATATAGTTTTGATTTCTTCACATTTAAAACTCTCTGTTCATATCTTTTGCCCATTTATCAATAGTGGAATGACTCATATTCTTATAAATTTAACAGCTTTCTATAAGTTTTAGGTATGAGACCTCTGAGAATCTGTCTATAAAAATGTTCTCCAAATCTCTGCTTTCCTTCTAATTTTGACTACATTCATTTTATTTGTACAAAGTCTTTTTAATTTAATATATTCAAAATTATCCATAGCTTACAAAGCTTTATATATCTTATTTATAGGTAATATGTTCCCTCTTCTTCTAATTTGCTCATGACATCTCCTTTTATGCCTAGTTTTTTATGTGCATATTATTTTTATATCTATATTTTTGTATGCTAGTATTTTTCCTGGAATAGATTCTATAAGATACAGCCTCCTTTAAAGGGAAACTGCCATAGTGGTCTCAAGTCCCCTAAAGCTAATCTAATAGCAAATACTTAGCTCAGTGCCACCACCTATACAAAGTCTGTTCTAGTCTTTCTGATTTTTTTGATGTTACCCCAATCTCCCCCAAATCATTGTATATTTAATTTGCATTTACTTATCTGTGTACGTAGTTTCCCCTTCAATAGAATTAAAGATCCCAGAAGGCAGATATCAGTTTTTTTAGGATTTTGTTGGGGTTTTTTCTGTCCTTGGATCCCTAGTTGTTTTAAAACCTACCATGGTACTGCTACACATATTTTGGCATTGAGTCCTATAAATTTGTTGCCATAAGAAACCCCTGGTGAAAAAAACTCCCTTTACTAACATAACATACAACTATTTTGAGACGTCGTTTCAGAGAGTTGCTACGGCACCAAGAGATTAAGGGATTTGCCCATAATCAAAAACTAGCATGTGTCAAAAATGGGATTTGAACTCATCTCCATGACCCTGACTAGATCTCTACCCATTCCATCATGCTGGCCCTTGATTTTCACCTAGTAGATACATGATGTTTGTTGAATAGAATAGAAATTAATTATTTAAACATATACCTATGTAACAGTGACTATCCCATGGAGCATGCACCCTAGCACCTTTCAGGGGATCCCATGAAAAAACTTTATTCACAACCAGAGGTAGTAAGTTCATTCTAATATGTACCCCTCTTCCTTGTGTTGAGGAATTGTGTCAAAGAAAATTGGTCACTGAACAAAGAAGAACCTACAACTCAGTGGACTTTAAAGTGGAAGACAACTTCTACTCTTACTAAGAACCAAACTTAATAGATACTAATTTTTTTTAAGTCTTGATCTTTACAGCAAGAGTGTGAGGTATTATGTGTAAAAGAAACTACCCCTCTCAACCATGCAAATTCTTTCTAATATATGATTTGTCACTCTCTCATGGACTTCCCACAAATGCAGAATGGGATTTCTCTCCTCCAGAAGTAGTAAAAGCAGTTGCAAAGACTAGTTCTGGACCCAAGGCTCTGGATACCTCTCCTGTTTTCTTTCCCTGAGTATTGGTGATGGGACAGAACCCAATATGGAAGCTTTTAGTTTGGCCAGCAACCTAATGAATGCAAGAAGGTGGGTCCAGATGCTAATTGCCTAGCAGGAGGTAACCTCTGAAACAGCTTCTCAAAGGAGATGACCACAGCCAGGAAGATAAACCTAAGCCAAGCCCTAGCTTGCCAGAAAATATGGACCTTGAGTGTATTGCATAGACAGTACAGAGCCAAGAAGAAGGCAAAATGCCTGTTCAGAAGTCCCGCAAAGGGATTTATGCTCTAATGTTTTAAGTATCACCTTCCCAGGAGAGTATCAAGTATAATTTGTATACTGTATTATATTAAGTATTTCCCAAGATGTGCTTATGAGTCCTTTTGTGCTTTAAGCGTTTCTTCATGTGGGAGGAGGGGAATTAAATGGTTTTCATATACCTGATATATTTTGTATATTTAGTATCATTCTAGAAGGGGATCCTGTTTATCCCTTTTAAAGGAGACCCTAGACTTTAAGAGGCTTTCTCTGGAGCTCTGGACTGAGGGTATAATGAGCAGGAATATATGAGAAGAGTCTGATTCCCCTCTTTGGGACCAGGACCTAGCCTCTGTAGGCTATTCCTTAGAGGGCTTCCACAAGAAAAAGGTAGAGAACTCCAGCATGAGGACTCTCACTTGGTTCCCCCACTTTTAACAACTATAACCATGGCTCCATAAATTGAGCATCAGAAAACAACAATCCTTCAGCAAGTTTGAACTCTTGCGTTGGTGTATTTTTCTCAGGCATGTCAGTAAACTGTCAAATTTTCCCCAAAGATGTTCCTGAGTTAGTATGGACTTAAACAATATTTCTTTTCCAGCCAGCCTGGTACTTCAGCTCCAGCTATCTCTGGGAATAAAAACTGACTTCTTCTTAGAAAAATGCCACGTCTGTCCCTTCCACCAGAAGGAGTATTGCTTACCACAAGACATCAGATTTCCCCAAACCTGAGAAAGAAAAATATCTCCCTTTTGCCCTATGACCCACCAAGAAAATAAAACATGGGTCCTTGCCATTCAGAAGAGGTTGAATTGCACTTGGCATTCTCATCTCTGGGGCCATATTGATTGCTTCTAGCCAAAAAAAAAAAAAGAGTTCCATTTCTAATATATGGATACACTGCATCAGATTTATATACTTGAATTTGAAGGAAGCCAAGTAAAGAAGTTATCTATTCTTGTCACACCTGATTAACCTCAGTACACAAATCCTCCAAATCAATAGTTAATTAAAAAAATGTGGCAGTATCTATGTAGTTAGGTTACCTCATCCCTCTGCAACCACCACTCCACCCCATGTGTTATTAAACTGAAAGCTAGGAGAAATGCCCTCTGGTGGCAACCAACTGTTGCCCAGAGAGATAGATAAGCATTACAGAAATATACAGGAGAATGGTCCTAATAGCCTGTGGCTGCCTTTAGAATTCACATGGCTTGGTTCATTCATTCAATTCATTCAACAAATGTTTTGCCAAGTGCCTACTATATGTACCAGGCACTCTGCTAGGCTGAGAGAGAGAGAGAGAGAGAGAGAGAGAGAGAGAGAGAGAGAGAGAGAGAGAGAGAGAGAGAGAGAGAGAGAGAGAGAGAAAATACAAAATAGATATTAAGTAATTTCAAGGGATGGAGGTGATTAGTAACTTAGAAGAACCAAGATAGACTTCCTTTAGGAGGTAGCACTTGAATTAAGTTTTGAAAGTATTTGGTTCACAAAGGTCCCCAACAGTATTTTCCCATGCATCCATGTTTCCTGGTTCTACTGCAATAATATGTTCAGGGTTTGGGGGAGAGAGAGAGAAGGAGATAGATGAGAGGAAGATGAGCAGAGGAAGAGATGAAAGAGCAATAAAGGGAGACATTAAAGGAGATGGAGAAGAGAGGAAAGTGGGGAGTTAGAAAGAAGAGGGAAAGGGAGGAGATGGATATAGAGATGGGTAAAGAGGGAGAAAGAGAGGAAGCAAAGAGGTAAAGAAGGAGAGAGAGAAAGGGGAAAGAAAAAGAATTTAAAAAGACATCAGATTTTTCCAGAATATGCAAATATATCCCTACCTTTCCTCCTATGTATGACAGACTAGGGGACAAGGCAGCTAAAGTCTGCCCAGGAAATTCATTTACAAGGGCAAATGAGAGAGATCTACAGGTGAAAGAAATCCAGCCTGGAGTTAATCAGGGGCTTTAAATAACAAATCCAAGAGAGAATTTTTTTTGTAGGAATTCAGTCTACATAGCATTGGAAGGGGAGATCAGGAAGAGAAATAAAAGTGTGACCTACTGAGAGGATCAAACTAGAATCATTTATAGCACTGGAGTCTGGGACAAATCTGATCATGTCACTCCACCCCCATTCAATAAATTACAGTGGCTCCTTATTATCTCCAGGATCAAATATAAAATCCTCTGGCTTCTAAAATCTTTTATAACCTGCATCCCCTCTTAACTTTCTAGTCTTCCTATAACTTACTCCTCTCCAAATGCACTATGATCTAATAACACTGGCTTACTTGCTACTTGTCATACACACACAACCCTATCTCCCAACTCTTCATGGCTTTCACTGCATGGCTTCGTTGGCATCCTCCATGTCTAGAATTCTCTCCCTTTTCATCTTCTTCTCCTAGCTTTGGGTCCAGCTAAAATTCCACCTTCTGCAAGGAACATTTCTTGGTCCTCCTTTATATTAGTCTCCCCTCTGAGATTCTTTCCAATTTATCCTATCTATATCTAATTGTATATAATTATTTGCATTAGATTGTGAGCTCCTTGAGAGCAGAGACTGGGTCATTTTGTTAGTTTATTTGCATTTCTTTCTTTCCCTAGCACCTAGAACAGTGCCTGGCACATAGCACATGCATATGTAGGGTAATGTAAGTAGTTCAGTGGGTAGAGCACCAGGCCTGGAGACAGGAGATCCTGGATTCAAATCTGGCATCATACATTTCCTAGCTGTGTGACCCTGGGCACATTACCCATTTGCCTAGACCTTACCACTCTTGTGTTTTATAACCAATGCTCAGTATCAATTTCAAGGCAGAAAGTAAAGGTTTTTAAGAAATAAATAAATAAGTGCTTGTTAACTCAAACTACAAAAGAATCATATCAAATGTGTGAAGCAACAGACATAATTTTGTAAACAATAATTTGATGGTGACCCTCTTATTTCATGCTCACTCACTCATGTAGAACTAAAGCTCAGATGATACTGATATCTTGCTTGCATGTTCAACCAAGTCTTTGATTTTAAAAGGATTGAGTTGGTTATTGAAGGGGGTGGGGGTGGCCCAGATCTGTGATTTCAACTATGTAGGGAACTCCTGATATAGAAGCTTTCCCCATTCCTGAAGATTAGCACCTCTTGAGTACTTTATAATCTTAAAAAATTGCGTGAATTGCTGAGAGATAAAATGACTTACCCAAGGTCACATAGCTGTGGTTATTTTTTATGCATTCTCAGAGTTGACCAATAACATCACAGGGTGATGTCTTGACTTATGAACAAATTAGGTTTAAATGAAGCAGAATTGCACAAGGTCATCAGCCTTACTCTCCCTTCTAGAGTCTAGCAAGATCCATCAGGATGACTGGCAATCGTCTTAGATACAGTGGATGATCTTGGCACCTTTGATATCTGACTAAGCTCTAAGCACTCTGAAGTACCCACTTCAGCTTCCTTCATGACCATTGAAAATGTTCTCATCCACCCATTCTGCCAGGGAGAGTATATGCTAGAGGCTTGACTTGGAAGTATTTTTTTCCATCTTGTATGTATATGTGGATATATTATATATTTGTTTTTATTTCTTATATATATAGGTTTATATAGATAGATTTATTAAGCAACGCATGATAATAATCCAACAAATCAGAACCAGTAGCCTTCCTCGGCTTTGGCACTAGAGTCCAGAAACAAGGAAAGATGGATTTTTATAGATTAAAAGACATCAAATATTGAAGGTCTAATTCTAGACAAGAAGACATCCTTCCCCTCTCCAAAGCAAACCCTCTATCCACTATGCCATGGTGCCTTTCACAATCAGAAAATCAAATAGCAAGAAAGGATTTGTCTCTTCTGATCTTCAGATTAATGAGTGCTCTTTCTTCCTTTTGTGTCAATTATCCCGGCAATAAAACCATGAGGTAATATTTTGTTAGCTACTGCCAGCACCAATGAAAGAATGCTGTTAGTATATCTAGTAGTTTGGCCTTTGTTGGATTCTGTGTTCCACAACCCTAAAAGGCTCTGAACCTCAGGCCTCGGGAAGAGATGACAAAACCCACCTCCCTTCTCTGGGTATGGAGTTGGGGTCCACATGCACTAAATATTACATGTTCAGTGATAGTCGGTTTTGTTTAACTGCTTTTCTTTGTTAAAGAAAAGATTCAGTGCCTGAGTAAGGAGAGTAGAGGGAAGGTAGAGAATATGCCTATGGTTATTAAGGTAAAAGGAATCACGAACCTTTTTTTAAAAATCAAACAAAATGTAATAATATGGAAATAGGTCTTGATCAATGACATATGTAAAACCCAGTGGAATTGCTCATTGGATACCGGAGGGAAGTGAATTAAATAAAATTTTCCAAAACTTGAGGAAAAAAGTAAATTTGAATTTCTGGGGGAAAAAATAGGATTCTTGTTTTTATTTTATTTTTAAAATTATGTTTATTTAATTAATTTAGAACATTTTTTCATGGTTACATGATTCATGTTCTTTCCCTCCCCTCCCCCAAACCCATGATGCAAAATTCCACTAGAGAAACCCAAAATTTAAAAAAAAAAATTAAACAATATGAAAAATGTTTTAGTCCGGGAGTATGACAGAGGAAACCTATTCTGGGCTAGAAAGAACTTCAAAGGCAATCCCTTCATTGTTTTTAAGTGGGGAAGCTGAGATCCATGGAGGATAAGTGACTTGCCCAGGGTCACTTAGGTATTAAGTAACAGAGCCAGAATTTGAACCTTTTTTTTTCCAAATCCAGTACTTTTTCAACCAAAGCTCCCTAGTGCCATGTAGGGGTTTCTGTCTTGACAGCCCTCTGTTTCTCACAGATTGAACAGAGGCTATAAGTCGTTCTTTTGAACCTTCCCATCTCAGCTCTATGCCTGTCACAAAAATGTGACAGACTAGACTCTGCAGGCTGGGAACGGAGAGTAGCTCTCAGAGGGATATAAATGTCCCCTGAAGCAAGGCCCACAGATGAGATGGACACCGGCCCAAATCAGAGAGTACACAGTAGCTAATGGCCAATGAAATGAGAATTGCAGAACTGAAAGGAAATGAGGGAGGCCAGGCCTTTTGCCCTGCCAAACCCCATAAATGGCAAATGCCATCCATCCGTGTCAATAAACCGAGGATTTCAAAGCCACGAGTGAATTGGGACTGAGTCCAAAAGCAGTGATGTCATGGAAGCATGTCCTCCTCGCCGCCCACGCAAATCTGAGCACTTGCTGATGGACTTGGGACCTCGCCTCCTCAACAGAGCAGCGCAGGGAAGGAAAAGAACAGAAAGGATCTGCTCTTTTCTAAGCCAAAGTTAAGCAGGTGAGCCTGCCCTCTTTCTCCTTCTCCCCAGTGATTACTCCCTGGAGAACTGTAAAGACCTTTTGGGTTTGTGTGTGTGTGTTTGTTTGTTTTTAGGTGAACAGCCAGGGAGTTATCAAATCAGGAGGGCTCAGCAACCGGATTAAAAAGAAGCCTGGACTCCTTTGGGGATATGGCTGGTGGGCAGCCCATAAAATTAAGGGCAGAAAAGTGCAAAATAGTGATTTATGAATTGAAAGTAAAAGGCCTGACAGTGGAGCCTAGACTATGTAAAGGTCAAGCCCAAGGAGATTTGGGGAAAATATTAACAGGAATGAAATTTTCCTGCAACTTGATTTTTATGCAAAGGAGGCATAAATCATCCAGCATCAGCTATTCAGTAGTCCAAGCCGACAAAGAAGAAGAAGAAGAAGAAGAACAACAACAACAACAACAACAACAACTTTACTTATATAAAGCTTTAAGGTTGACAAAAGGCTTTATAAATATTACTTCATTTTATTCTTTACAACAGCCCTGAAAGGTAGATGCTATTATCCCCATTTTCAAAAATAAGGAAACTGAGGGAGATACAGGTTAAATGCTTTGTCCAGCGTCATACAACTAACAAAAGTCCAAGTTTCAAATTTGAACTCAGGTATTCCTGGAGTCTGGTCCAGCACTATTCACTATACTGCCTGGCTAAATGATGAACATGAAACTGAAAAGGTTGACATTTATGTTCAGCATTTCTTCTGGACCTTATAACAACCCTTATGCGGTACTGTAATAAAAAAAAAGGTTTAATTATCCCCATTTAACAGATGATGAAACTAAAGCTAAGAAAAATTAAGTTATTTGCCTGGGGTCACACAATTTAGGCAATGTTTGAGGCAGTATTCAAACCTAGGTCTTTCTGATTCTGAGACCAACACAACCATTATGCCTCTCTCTGTCTGTCTGTCTGTCTGTCTGTCTGTCTCTCTCTCTCTCTGTCTCTGTCTGTCTCTCTCTCTGTCTCTCTGTCTGTCTCTGTCTCTTTCTGTCTCTCTCTCTCTCTGTCTGTCTCTCTGTCTCTCTGTCTGTCTCTCTCTGTCTCTTTCTCTCTGTCTCTCTCTCTGTCTCTCTGTCTGTCTATCTGTCTCTCTCTCTCAAAAAGGACTCAAATTATGACTTTACCCTCATTTGGAGGCCCTAATTAACTACTAAACAGAGTTTCACTCTCAAAACCTACCACTGTGCAGGACATAGCAGGAATAGCATTTGCAGCCAGTCACTCCTTGGTGGGTTGAGTTCCTTTTCGAAATAACCTTACACAGCCATGCAAAGCCAACCCAACTCAGTACCCAGCAGTGCCATAACTCAGCCTGTCAGTATTCCCCCTACAAACCCCTACCATAAGCACTTTTAATCAATGCAACAGGAATAAACATTTGCCTCGGAGTGGGAATGTGCTGTGCAGCCTGGAGTGAGTAATTTGGTACAGCTTTGGCTCAAAAAAAAATCTTTTGGGCTGTTTGTAGCTTCAGAAGAAGACTGAGTGGCAGAGCCCTCCTCCTGTTTTCAGGTGCCCTCTGTATTCATCCCTTAAGGATAAATTGCTTCCTCAAAAATTCTTCTGTGTTCCGAGTGACACCTATCTAAGGTGTTATTAATCCCAGGTATAAAGCTGGAATGGATCTCAGAGGCTATGTAATCCAACCACCTCATTTTACAGATGAGGAAACTGAGGTCAAAGGGGGTTAAGTGATTTGCCCCAACATCACACAGGCAGTAAGTGTGGGATTTGTGTGTCCTCAACTTTTCATGGGATTGTAGTTGGTCTCAGAAGCCATCTAGTCCAACCTTATCATTTTATAAATGAGGCACAAGAAGTTCAAGTGATCTACTCAATATCATTAAGTAATAAGCTGCAGAGATGTGATTTGAACCCAGGCCTTCTGACTCAAGAGTCAGTGTTCCATTGAACCCTACTGCCTCTTCTCAACTTCTCAAAGAGTCTCAGCCCTTTAAATGCTTCTGAGTTATTCTCCAGAAAAGATTTTAAGAACCTCAAGATGGAAGGTAAGGGTTTTAAAAAAAGAATGAATCCAAGATGGGCAACTAGGTGGCTCAGTGGATAGAATACCAGGTTTGGAGTCAGGAGGACCTAGATTCAAATCTAGTCTCAGACACTTTCTAGTTATGTGATCTTGGAAAGTCACTTAACCACAATCGCCTAGCCCTTATTGCTCCTCTGCCTTAGAACCAATACCTGATATAAACTCTAAGACAGAAAGCAAGGGTTTTAAAAAAATAAACATTTTAAATAAAGAATGAATATAGGATTGTATGCACTATAGACTCCAATGAGTATTGTATTAAAAAAATGCAAAAACACACACACAAAAAAAGAAGCACTAGACTTTGCTCTCACAAGTAGGAGAAAAAGGAAGAAAAGGCAACAAAATAAATGAGTGAACAAATGAATGAATGAATAGATAGGGCGAGATAGTAGAAATGAGCAGAGGCAAGAACAGGAGGATATGCAACATCCGTATTGCATATGTGAGACCTTCTTGACAAGGAAAAACCTGGATGGGCTGAAGTCCAAAAGTTCGTGCCAAAAAATGACTCCAACATGAGTATCAAAGCAAGTAAGAAGCCTGGACGTTCCTTAGTTGTTGTTAAGTCATTTTTCAGTGGCGTCTGATGGTTTGTGATCCTACTGGGGTTTTCTGGGGTGATTTTCCTTTTCCTTCTCCAGCTCACTTTACAGATGAAGACTAAGGCAATTAGGGTTATGTGACTTGTCCAGGGGTACACAACTAGTAAATGTCTGGGGCTGGACTTGAACTCATGAAAATGAGCTTTCCTGACTCCAAGCCCAATACTCTATCCACAGCACCACCTAGTTGGAATTCCTTAAATGACTGCCATTTCCCCAATACCAGTCAGTGTGAGACATTGAAAAATACTGTATTCTATCAATAATGTGGGCCAGAGTTTAAGAAAATGGAGAGTAAAAAATAGTGTGGGAAAGAAGTAGAGAAAGGAGCCCAAGGATCTCACTGCTAGCATTGCAACCTGAGAGAGAGAGGTGTTAGCCAAACGACAAAAACCTCTTAATCCTCTCTGGGGCCATTCATTCCAAAGGGTGGCATACTCTGTTGGCAAGGATGCATCCCTCAGCACCAAGGCAATTCACTCAACTGTTTCCTTTGTCCATCTACTTTCCTTTATGTTATATAGAGTTGGCGGGAGTGAAGGCATCTGAGTGAATAATGCTAAGGGTTTCTGTTCTGTTTAATTTTTCTATTCATTTGGTTTTCAATACATTTATTTTTTCCCTTCAGCTTCCAATGAAACCACTGGTTGCACATTACCCCAATGCCTGTGGTCAAACTCTCAGGAAGGTCTCAATTAAAATCTCAGCACCGCTCAGAGAGTTGAGACGTTGCACACTCCAGGGCAATTTTCCACCATGTGTCTACCAAAATGAGCCTCTGGGTCCAGGCAATGTCACTATCAAGTGTGAGAATCCAATTCAATTTCCCATAATAGGTCTCTGCCAGGTACAAGGGCCTAATCCAGTTGCAGTGATTTTCTATTGATTAACAAGCTGGAGACACACAGGTTGCTTTTTTGCAACCCTTCTCTATGTCTGGAGGCTCCCTCGGAGTATTTCTTAATAAGTTGAAATGCTCCCAGCTGGCAGAACCAGAAGTGACATTCAACCCCAGAGGAACCAGATTATAGTTCAATCACCTTGATTCCATTTTTAATGGTGACAAGGCATTAATGCTACCAAATAAGCAAATTTGTTTGCATAACCAGATTTTTATAGGCTACTAGAAAAAAAGGTTTTTTACTAAGTGGATGATTTGTACAATGATAGCCTTTAGGTCTCTGATGGAACAGCTCTGATGAGGAAATGTTTCTTTAATTATGTGGAAGGCCAATTACCACATTACAGCCACATTGTTTTGCAGATTGCATATAATTTTGCCATTTCCATAGCTTCAGCACTATAATTCTAGGGAAAATGCAGGCGCCAAGCAGACACTCGAGGCACATTACGCAGGAGATGAAGATGTTTTAGCGAATTCAATTTAAGCTACAACATTAAAGTTATTTTGTTGAATAAAACATTGCGCAATAATGAGCCTGTGTATGTCAACTCTATCGTGGAGGTAATAATAGCTGCAGAGTGAGACTCCCCTCCCCTTTCTTTTCATGCTCATTAGGATAATAGATAATGCTACAGAGAGAACCTTTCTCTAATATGTACTTCATTTCTGGTTAAGTATATTTCCTGCAGTTGTACTTTAGGAAGAAAAGCATGTTAGGGGGACTAATTTGGGAACCATTCTCAGAAGTGATATTGCCTGGTATCATTCTGCTGAGACCTCAGACACCCAATGCCCCAAGCCAGAGAATCACTTCTTTAGAGCTCTAATAAGCCAATACCCAATTGGGTCTATGATCTAACCTGGGTCAAACATCTCTTCAGTGTTGGTATTGCCTCCAACAATATGGCTGACAATACAGCTCTGCCCGCTCATCCGATGTGACCATTGTGAGGGTCCTCCCATTAATTTGTCATAGGGGTTTCATCTACCCAACCTGGTAGGGGCCATCTCAATCATCTTGTCGCTGTAAGGAAAGCATGTGGACTGCTCTTTGGTTTATCCATTGGTCTCACAAATGGCCAACTTATCATAACACTCAAAATTAATCTCTGCCTTTCTGCACTTAGTAATGGGTGACTTTTGAGGCATTGAATATTTAATTAGAAAATTGATAGGAGAGAAAGGAAATAAGGGGAAGAGGCAAAGCTACTATAGAGTAGAAACTTCCTTCAGCCTCCAAATCATCCTCTCGGATTAATAATTTCAGCTTTCCATTTTCCCTTTTGATTGTGTCACTCTAGAAAACAATGATACTAAATAGTTGGCTTTTTCCACAACTATTCTTACCAAGATGTGTTCATTGAAGGAGGAATGCCTTTCTACTATAGGCAATTCTAATTGAGAGATTCTATTGGAACAACACTTAAAGGGGAAAGAAGCTGTTTTGAAACATGTAACAAATGGACCCACACTTGGGTTATATCTTCATGGTACCAGAGCTCCAGATGAAAGCAGAAAGTGGTTTATGACATCTAAATATCTGAATGTTGTACATTATATAGAAATAGTGAGAGATTGAGAGGAAAATACATGAGGATGTGAGATGAAGACATAAAAGTCAGTGAATAGAGAGCCAGATGCAGGGTCAAAAAGACTTGGGTTCAAGTCTTGCTTCTGACACATACTGGCTATGTGACCCAAGGCAAGTCATTTACCTCTTAGTGTAGCAGATGTCCTTCTAAGACTATTAGTTATACAATAGTTGCTGATCTGCATTAATAAAGGGAATTTCCACATTGGGAATCTTGGGTCTCAACACACACCCACACCAACTTAAAAAAAAAAAGATGTGAATGACGAATTATGGGTGAGTAATAAAACCTATATGTGAAAGTTGGACTACATTATAGAAAGAACTGAGAGGAGAATGGAGGGAGGCAACTGAGTCCCTGACCTCTAATTTCTCCCTGAATTCTGCCATATATATTAATTAACAAGAATGTATTTACTGCATACCCACCTTAAGTCATACTGTTATAGTGGACATAACAACTGTAGAAATATGAGAAATCATTTCTATGGGATGTTACAATTTAACTGAGAAGAGAGAGTGCACATGTGCAAGTAGGTGGCATAGTAGCTAGAGAGCAGGACTGGGAGACAGGAATGCCTAAATTCAAATCCTGCCTCAAATATTTATTTAACTGTGTATCCCTGGAAAGCCATTTAACCGGTCTTACCTTTTCAAATAAGGCTCAAATAAGAAAATATATGCAAAGCACTTTATAAATCTTAAAGCTCTAGAGAAGTCCTAGCAATTATCATTATTCTTTTTTTCCAAAATAACATGAGAATGTTTACGAAGTTACAGAAGAGTAAGTAAAAAAAATGACATACAGTAGTGTTGATTGTTACAGAAACACAGGTGTGACCAGGGTACAGTGAGGTGTTTACTGGATGGAGTTGTAATAATCCTCACATTTATTCAGTACCTTAAGGTTTTCAAAGTATTTTTACATAAATATATACACATGTGTATGTGTCCATGCATGTGTGTTTATACACGTGCTATTGTTGTTCATCATTGTTGCGTTATTTTCAGGCATATCTGACTCCTTTATGGCCTCATTTGGGGTTTTCTTGGCAAAGATCCTACAGTGATTAGCCAATCCCTTCTCCAGTTCATTTTACAGATGAAAAAACTGAGACAAACAGGAATAAGTGCTGTCCTCAGACTCATACAGCTAGTAAACCTCTGAGGCTGGATTTGAATTCAGCTTCTTTCTGATCCCAGACCCAGTTCTCTATCCACTGCACCACTGGGCTTGGAATCAAGAATACTCATCTTCCTGGATTCAATTCTGACCTCAGACACTAAAAAGTTGTGTGACTCTGGGTAAGTCATTTAACCTGTTTGTCTCAGTTTCCTCATCTGCAAAATGAGCTGGAGAAAGAAATGGTAAACCACTCCAGGATCTTTGCCAAGAAAACTCCAAATGGGTTTGTGAAGAGTCAGACATGACAGAAATTACTGAACATCAACATGTGTGGAAATATATATACGTCTGTGTACATAATACATGAACATATGTGTTGCGTGTATATATGAGGAGCATATCTATGGATCTAAAAAAACTAATTTTATTTTAGAAAATAGCCCTTATTCATATTATGTAATATAATATATTGTATAGAATAATTACAATTTCCATTTTACAGATAAGGAAACTTTGGTTGGGAGAGATTAGGTAACTTGTCTAGGACAGCATAGCTAACCTCAAATCCAGCACTTTACCTACTATCCCATACTGCATATGTGTCCACTCAGATCCATGGTGGGATTTGCAGGATGTATCTAGCGTGTGTATATAACCTTGACGAAAACTTTCCCCATTTCACCTACATTTTACAAACATGATTTAAAGGTAGTATTTGTCCTTAAGTTCCTCTAAAACCTCCAAAGTCGTGACTTACTGTACATTAGTGCTGGCTCAGATTCCATAAATTCAAGCTTGGGATCATTAGCAATAAGAGAAAAGAACCATTTGTGCATCATGGTCAGGGACTGTACCTTGAGGGAACTTTACAATTGGAAACTGACTCATCCACAATCAGAATTACGCTGTCTGCATCTCAATCGTTGAGAACCCTCTTTTAAGAACATTCACTGCTTTACTCATTCATCTGACAACCATTTATTAAATACTTCCTACGTGCAAATGGTCCCTGACTCTAAGCAGTGTACAATGTAACGGGGAATTGAATGCGTGCAGAAGTAGACAGCACTACCCAGATATTACTTTCTTCTTGTGCTCTCTTTTCACCTAAATAGCCTGCTAGTTGTTACCCTGCACCTGACATTCCATTGCCCACTTGCGTGCCTTTGCACAGACAGTAGCCCATGCCTGGAATTTACTACCTCCTCATCTCTCTCTTGGAATCCCTCGTTTTCTTCACATTGCAATTTGGGGGACTCCTTTTCCAGTTCTCCCCTACCAACCCAGTTATTAGCATAGCATTCTTTGAATATACTTTAGATTATGTGCATGGTGTAATGGTGTGTCCCTCTCCCCCCAGGTAGGATGCAAGCTCCTTGAAAAAAGGGTCTATCTTTGTATCCTCAAGTTCTAACTTTGCACATAGTAGGAATTTAATAAAATGTTTGTTCAATCTATAATATGATAAAAGCATAAAACAGGTACAAAGTTCGATTCAAAGTTTAAAGAAGGAAAGATAATTTCTGACTGTTAAGGGGATAAGGGAAGGTGTGGATATGGGCTGTTTTCATGGAGGACATGTTATTTGAGCAGGTCCTTAAGACATACGTAAGTAGGATTTCATCAGATGAAAATGAGAGTGATAGCATTCCAGATCTGATGTATCATCACTATAACCAGGGATATCATATCAAGAACTTTGGCAGGGCAGGGCTTGGGAGATAAGATATACACCATTTCCTACTCTTGATGGGGTGTATCCATGGAGTAGCCTGGAGCAGAAACAATAAATAGATTCTGTTTTCTCATCTGTAAAATGAAACAAGGAGAATGGGATGACTTCTAAATTCACTTCTATCATTAAGTCCTATAGGCTATGATTTCCCTAGTGAAAGATCCCATAATAGGGACTTTCTTTATCCCACATGTCTTGTTGAAGCATGACTGTCCTCTTTCTGAGATCTGAGTTCAATCAGGCTCATCAATGAAATTTGTGACCTTTCAGATGACACCCAAACATGGAGGCAGAAGATAAAATCTCAAGAATATAGATCAGGTAAAAATTAGATGTAAGTACCACTTTCTGAGCTATAATTGAAGAGAGCAAGGCAGATGAGACTAATGTTACCCTCCACAGTAAGCAACAACTACTCCTCACCATGAAGAGTATGAGAAAAAGATGCTGAGAAATCATTGCGTTGTTTAGGTTCTCCTCAAGAGAGTAGTATCCCAGCATTTCTGTATCTCTGATTCCTAGACTAGAGTCCTTCCTAAGCTCAAGCCAACTTAGCTGGAATCACAAGCATGGGTTGGCCCGGTACAACTGACAGATCCAGAGCCTTGCTCAACATGACATTCAATTTGACTTTGAAATGCCTGAGAGGGAAGGTGGAAGAACACTAGCACACACCAGCCCTTGCAACTGCAGGGGAGCAGGGGATGCTGGTCATGGTTCCAACGTGGAAAAGGCTGCTTGTGGTTGCTCAAAGACTAGAACACAAACCAGGAGAGCATTAAACACACCTCTCTTTAGATCATACCATCTTAGAAGAACTAAAAACTTAGGGATTCCCAAAGGTAGCTTGGAAGACAACTGAACAAAGAACCTGAAGCTTGGACTAGTTCTCCCTTCACCACAGAAACGGAGCCCAATTTAAACAGTTTTTGTTAAGTTAATAGTAAAGAAAAAGGCTGTAAAATAAGCAAACAAAAAAAACTCATCATAATTATTTTGGTGACAGGGAAGAACAAAACACGAACTTAGAAGAAAACAATGAAGTCAATACTACTGCATCCAAAGCCTCCAAGAAAAATATGAATTGGTCTTGAACCACAAAAAGAAGTCATGGAGGAGCTCAAAAAGGATTTTAAAGATCAAATAAGATCAGTAGAAGAGAAACTGAGAAAAAATATGAAAGTGATACAGAAAAATTATGAAAAAAGAAACAACAGCTTGGTAAAGGAGACACACAAAAAATACTGAAGAAAATAATACTTTTAAAAAATCAGTGAAAGATAAAAAGACAACCTAGGTATGAACAGGGACTGGGACTAGGTGTTAAAATTTAAAACCATTTGAGAACTGGATTGAGAAGGAGAGACCTCAGTTCAAATGCCAGATCCCCCAATTACCAACATGAACTTGTATAGATTCACTTCACCTCCTTGAACCTCAATTTGCTCAGGTGCAAAATGAAGAGGTTGTTCTAAGTGATCTTTAATGTCTCTTACAGTTCTAAAGCTTATGAAGTCAAGATTTACCAGAGCAGATTCATATTATCTTCCTCTTCCTATATCTCAAAGCTCATATTAACCCAAAAGTCTCAAATTAATCATTAATAAACCTGATATTTTAAGCTCTAAGGTCTGCCTTTATATGTGTCTATAAACTACACATATTATATTACTAAAGATGTTTCATATATACCAATAATACTTCAGAATTCTATAATACTTTAAGCCTTTTTCCCTACAAGTCTACATTAGATCACTTAGTGTATATATGTACATATATATATATGGGGAAAGGTTACCTAGCATCTCTGATTTGTGTCAGAGTTTTCCTTTCTTCCTAAGGGTTCCAGGACCCTTCCCTGCTGGGGAAGCAATGTGAGTAGAATGGAAAGAGACCTGGCTCAGGAGTCAGGGAACTAGGGACCAAATAACATTTCTAAAGTCTATTGCTCAGTGACCTTGGGCAAGTCTTGCCCTAAGATATAAGTTTCCTTTTTGATAAAATGAAAAAATTTCATTTGCTGGACTCTTTAGGCCCTTAAATCTAAGATCTGTTCAACTGAACTTCCATAAATTTCAGCATTATTATTGGTTAAGGGGGAAGAAAAAGGATGAAAGGAAGATGGAAAAGAGCATAACTCACCAATTTACTTCTCTCTCTATGCTTTGGAAACTTTTAAAGACTAGAAGGTGCAGAGAAGGAGCCAACGATATTGGTAAAAGGAGTCCCATCACTGGACAATTTTCTGTCCCTATAATCTTTAAACTTTTTTGGCCTTGGGTCCACTTTATACTATTAAAAATTGTTGAGGATTCCAAAGTTTTGTTTATCTGGGCAATATCCACTGATATTTACCATATTAGAAATGAAAACTGATCATTTTTAAATATTTAATTATTAGAATTCATTCATACATTAGCAAACATATTACATGAGCATAAATAAAATTTTATGGAAAACATTCTCAAACAAAAATAATGAGAATATGATTGTTTTCCATGTTTTTGCAAAATACTTTAATGTCTGACTCAACAGAAGAGAACTAGACTCTCATATCTGGTTCCAAATCCAATGCATTGCCACATGTTGTTTTAGTTGAAGTATATAAAGAAAATCCAGCTTCACAAAGATATATAATTGGGGAAAGGAGGCATATTTAATAGGCAAACATATTAGTATTTTTATGAAAATAGTTTTGACTTCACAACTCTCTTAAAAGAGTCTCAGGGACCCTTAGGAATCTGAAGCTACACTTTGAAAACTGTTGTTCTACATCAGTAAAAATCACAGAAGCTGGACTTCTGGGTAATCATGACTGCAATCTAGACACCACACGTTTCCTCTCCCCTGCACCGAACAAAATAGACTACATCAAAGGAGCATAAAAATCACCTTTGGAGGAACACAAGGACTCCCCAGTACTCCCCAGTACCCCACAGAGGCGAAGGTACGTGGGGTTTGAACATTTCCACACTATAATAAGAAGGAGGGAAAGCTTGCTCAGAAATGTGAACTGAGCCACCTTTCCTCCCCCCCAACTCCCCACCAAACCAGAGTGAGCTACCAGAGCACTCACTGGGACAGCGAGTGAGTGGGGAACGTCTCTGTCTGGGGGGGCACTCCAGGGTCCTTGGGATCTGGGGACTGCCAGGAAAAAACATCTCAGGGGGGTTTCACAGGAGAATCCTGTGCTGATCACAGGGGGTCCAGGGAGATGTCCTCGGGGCCCTTGCGCTGAGCATCTGGGAGGAGCTAAACACCAGGGGCGGACCACATCCTAATTATCTGGGCAGAGCTGATCACCTGGGTGGTTGCACTGAAAACAGGGGCCTGCGCTCTAAGAAACCTCAGAGGCAGGGAAGAACTAGTCTGAGGCAACCTAAATTCACAGAAAACCCACCCATATTACCCAGATCCCACACCAAAAAGGAAAGGGGAATAAAACCACCAAAGGGATGGCTCACATGGCCAAAAATCAAGCCTCCAGGAAGAAAGGGAAAAAGGTGACTATTGAAAACTTTTATGGTGGGAGTACCCAAGGAAAAGAAGAGAATGAGGAGGAAATCCCAAAAAAATCAGAACATGCCTCCCAAAATGGAAACTATCAACAAGCTCTGGAAGATCTCAAACTGGAGCTTACCCAAAAGATGGAAACCTGGAAAGAAAAATGGGAGAAAGAGATCATCAGTCTGACAGATAAGACTGCTCAATTGGAAAAAGAGCTCGAAGCATCCAATAGAAGGGCAGACAAAGCTGAAAAGCAAAACCAGTCCCTAATGACCAGAATTAAGCAACTCGAAGAAAGTGAGATCATAAAACAGCAAGAATCAATAAAGCAAAGCCAAAAAATTAATGAATTAGAAGAAAACATAAAATATCTCACTGAGGTCACAGACTTGGAAAACAGGGGAAGAAGAAACAACCTCCAAATTATCGGTCTCCCAGAAAAACCAGAGATAAACAATAAACTCGATATTAGTCTACAGGAGATTAGAAAAGAAAATTGCCCACACGTTCTGGAGCAAGGGGGCAAAATAGGAATAGAAAGGGTTCATAGAACACCCTCTATACTAAATCCCCAAAAGACAACCCCTAGGAATGTAATTGCCAAATTCAAGAGCTTCCAAGAAAAGGAGAAAATTCTACAAGAAGCCAAGAAGAGGAGCTTCAGATATAGGGGGGCTCCCATAAGAATCACACATGACTTAGCGGCTAACACACTAAGAGACCGCAAAGCATGGAACATGATATTTAGAAAGGCAAGAGAGCTGGGTCTCCAACCAAGAATCAACTACCCAGCAAAACTGACTATATACTTCCAGGGGAAAATATGGGCATTCAACAAATTAGAAGATTTCCAAGCATTTGCTAAGAAAAGACCAGAACTTGGTGGAAAATTTGATATCCAAGCATAGAAAGCAAGAGAAACATGAAAAGGTAAATATGAAAGAAAGGGAAAAGGAGATCAATCTCATCTTTTTCTTTAAGTCAAACTCTCTTCTATAAGGACTACATTTACATCAAATTATATATATTAATATGTGGGGAAAATGTTTTGTGAAACTCTCAAAAATTGTAGCATCATAAGAGTAGTTAGAAGAAACATGCATAGGGAAAGACTGGGGCATTAAGAATATTTGGGGAAAGTGGGGGGAAAGAAAGGAAAAGGGAGGGGGGAACCATCGATAACACTAAGATTTACTTCAAGAAATGGGGGGGGGACTTAATAGAATAATCTTTCCCATATAAAGATACACCTGGGAAGGGGAGGGGAAGAACTCTCATATGAGAAGGAGAAGAAGAGAGCGTGAAGTGGAATTACTTAAACCTTACTCTCAGTGAAATCAAATCTGAGAGGGAAGAACATCTAGATCCAGTGAGATCCTGAATTCTATCTTATCCAACAGGGCAAGAAAGAAAGGAAAATTAATGAAGGGGAGGGGGAGGGAGTATAAAAAAGGGAGGGAAGGAGACGGGGGAGGAGAAGGGAGCATAAAAAGGGAGGGGCTAGAAAAGGAAGCATCTCAAGGGAGGGGACTAGGGGGACTGACCTAAAGTAAATCACTGGTTCAAAAGGAGATAGCTAAAGAAGAAAGGTTAGAACTAGGGGAAGATATCAAAATGCCAGCGAATCCACAAATGACAATCATAACTTTGAACGTGAATGGGATGAACTCACCCATAAAAAGTAGACAAATAGCAGATTGGATTAGAACCCAAAACCCTACCATTTGTTGTCTTCAAGAAACACATATGAGGCGGTTTGACACTCACAAGGTTAGAATTGAAGGTTGGAGTAAGACCTTTTGGGCCTCAACTGATAGAAAGAAGGCAGGAGTTGCAATCATGATATCTGACAAAGCCAAAGCAAAAATAGACCTGATCAAAAGGGATAGGGAAGCTAAATATATTCTGTTAAAAGGGAGTATAGACAATGAGGAAATATCACTCATCAACATGTATGCACCAAATGGTACAGCATCCAAATTTTTAATAGAGAAACTAGGAGAATTGAAGGAGGAATTAGACAGTAAAACCATATTAGTGGGAGACTTGAACCAACCACTATCAAATTTAGATAAATCAAACCAAAAAAAAAACAAGAAAGAGGTAAAAGAGGTAAATGAAATCTTAGAAAAATTGGAGTTAATAGACATATGGAGAAAAATAAATAGGGACAAAAAGGAATACACCTTCTTTTCAGCACCACATGGCACATTCACAAAAATAGATCATACACTAGGTCACAGAAACATGGCACTCAAATGCAGAAAAGCAGAAATAATAAATGCAGCCATTTCAGATCACAAGCCAATAAAAATATTGATTGGTAAGGGTACATGGAGAGCCAAATCAAAAATTAATTGGAAATTAAATAATATGATACTCCAAAATCGGTTAGTTAGAGAAGAAATCATAGAAACAATTAATAATTTCGTTGAAGAAAATGACAATGGCGAGACATCCTTTCAAACCTTATGGGATGCAGCCAAGGCAGTACTTAGAGGAAAATTCATATCCCTGAGAGCATATATTAACAAATTATGGAGGACAGAGATCAAGGAATTGGAAATGCAAATCAAAAAACTTGAGAACGAACAAATTAAAAACCCCCAGAAGAAAACCAAACTAGAGATCCTAAAAATTAAGAGAGAAATTAATAAAATCAAAAGTGGCAGAACTATTGAGCTAATAAACAAGACTAGAAGCTGGTACTTTGAAAAAACAGACAAAATAGACAAAGTACTGGTCAATCTAATTAAAAAAAGGAAAGAAGAAAGGCAAATTAACAGCATCAAGGATGAAAAGGGGGATCTCACCTCCAATGAAGAGGAAATTAAGGCAATCATTAAAAACTACTTTGCCCAACTATATGGCAATAAATATACCAACCTAGGTGATATGGATGAATATTTACAAAAATATAAATTGCATAGACTAACAGAAGAAGAAATAGATTTCTTAAATAATTCCATATCAGAAAAAGAAATCCAACAGGCCATCAAAGAACTTCCTAAGAAAAAATCCCCAGGGCCTGATGGATTCACCAGTGAATTCTATCAAACATTCAAAGAACAGCTAATCCCAATACTATACAAACTATTTGACATAATAAGCAAAGAGGGAGTTCTACCAAACTCCTTTTATGACACAAGCATGGTACTAATTCCAAAGCCAGGCAGGCCAAAAACAGAGAAAGAAAATTATAGACCAATCTCCCAAATGAATATAGATGCAAAAATCTTAAATAGGATACTAGCAAAAAGACTCCAGCAAGTAATCAGAAGGGTCATCCACCATCATCAAGTAGGATTTATACCAGGGATGCAGGGCTGGTTCAGTATTAGGAAAACCATCCACATAATTGACCACATCAACAAGCAAACCAACAAGAATTGCATGATTATCTCAATAGATGCAGAAAAAGCGTTTGATAAAATACAACACCCATTCCTATTAAAAACATTGGAAAGCATAGGAATAGAAGGGCTGTTCCTAAAAATAATAAACAGTATATATCTAAAACCATCAACTAATATCATCTGCAATGGGGATAAACTAAATCCATTCCCATTAAGATCAGGAGTGAAACAAGGATGCCCATTATCACCTCTATTATTTGACATTGTAGTAGAAACACTAGCAGTAGCAATTAGAGAAGAAAAAGAAATTGAAGGCATTAAAATAGGCAAGGAGGAGACCAAATTATCGCTCTTTGCAGATGACATGATGGTCTACTTAAAGAATCCTAGAGATTCAACCAAAAAGCTAATTGAAATAATCAACAACTTTAGCAAAGTTGCAGGATACAAAATAAACCCACATAAGTCATCAGCATTTCTATATAACTCCAACACAGCTCAGCAGCAAGAACTAGAAAGAGAAATCCCATTCAAAATCACCTTAGACAAAATAAAATACTTAGGAATCTATCTCCTGAGACAAACACAGGAACTATATGAACACAACTACAAAACACTTTCCACACAACTAAAACTAGACTTGCACAATTGGAAGAACATTAACTGCTCGTGGGTGGGACAAGCCAATATAATAAAAATGACCATTCTACCCAAACTCATCTATTTAGTGCCATACCCATGGAACTTCCAAAAAAATTTTTTACTGATTTAGAAAAAAACCATAACAAAGTTCATTTGGAAGAACAAAGGATCAAGGATATCCAGGGGAATAATGAAAAAAATACAAAGGAAGGGGGCCTTGCAGTCCCAGATCTCAGACTATATTATAAAACAGCGGTCACCAAAACAATCTGGTACTGGCTAAGAGACAGAAAGGAGGATCAGTGGAATAGACTCGGGATAAGTGACCTCAGCAAGACAGTATATGACAAACCCAAAGATCCCAGCTTTTGGGACAAAAATCCACTATTTCATAAAAACTGCTGGGAAAATTGGAGGACAGTGTGGGAAAGATTAGGTTTAGATCAACACCTCACACCCTACACCAAGATAAATTCAAAATGGGTGAATGACTTGAACATAAAGAAGGAAACTATAAGAAAATTAGGTGAACACAGAATAGCATATATGTCAGACCTTTGGGAAGGCCAAGCTAGACTTAGAGTTACAAAATGCAAAATAAATAATCTGGAATACATCAAATTAAAAAGTTTTGTACAAACAAAACCAATGTAACTAAAATCAGAAGGGTAGCAACAAATTGGGAAACAATCTTCATAAAAACCTCTGACAAAGGTTTAATTACTCAAATTTACAAAGAACTAAATCAATTGTACAAAAAATCAAGCCATTCTCCAATTGATAAATGGGCAAGGGACATGAACAGGCAGTTCTCAGCCAAAGAAATCAAAACTATTAATAAGCACATGAAAAAGTGCTCTATATCTCTTATAATCAGAGAGATGCAAATCAAAACAACTCTGAGGTATCACCTCACACCTAGCAGATTGGCTAACATGACAGCTATGGAAAGTAATGAATGCTGGAGGGGATGCAGCAAAGTAGGCACACTAATTCATTGCTGGTGGAGTTGTGAATTGATCCAGCCATTCTGGAGGGCAATTTGGAACTATGCCCAAAGGGTGATAAAAGACTGTCTGCCCTTTGATCCAGCTATAGCACTGCTGGGTTTGTATCCCAAAGAGGTCATAAGGAAAAAGACTTGTACAAGAATATTCATAGCTGCGCTATTTGTGGTGGCCAAAAATTGGAAAACGAGGGGATGCCCATCAATTGGGGAATGGCTGAACAAATTGTGGTATATGTTGGTGATGGAATACTATTGTGCTAAAAGGAATAATAAAGTAGAGGAATTCCAGGGAGACTGGAACAACCCCCAGGAAGTGATGCAGAGCGAAAGGAGCAGAACCAGGAAAACATTGTACTCAGAGACTGATACACTGTGGTACAATCAAAGGTAATGGATTTCTCCATTAGTGTCAATGCAATGTCCCTGAACAGTCTGCAGGGATCTAAAAAACACTATCCACAAGCAGAGGATAAACTGTGGGAGTAAAAACACCAATGAAAAGCAACTGCTTGACTACAGGGGTGGAGGGGTTATGACTGAGGAGAGACTCTAAATTAACACTCTAATGCAAATACCAACAACAGGGAAATGGGTTCGAGTCAAGGACACATGTGATAACCAGTGGAATCGTGCGTCGGCTATGGGAGAGGGAAAGGTGGTGGGGGGGGGGGGAGGAAAAGAAAATGATCTTTGTTTCCAGTGAATAATGTTTGGAAATGACCAAATAAAATAATGTTTAAAATTTAAAATAAAAATAAAAGAGCAGCAGGTTTAAAGTAAAAAAAAAAAATCACAGAAGCTGTCTAGTACCTCTCCCTACAGAGAGACAGGAGCATTGGGTCTCATGGCCATCATCAGACCCTACAAAATATTCCCAAAGACAAGGTGTCACTCCTCTGTATGGGTAACTATGAAATCATAAGATGCTACATGTAGAAAACAAAGGAGGAAAGTTCCCAAATCTGTCCATGGAGTGAAATTTCTTAATTTCTGACTTGGTGTAGTGATATAAGAATTATTATTCCCATTTTGCAGATGACAAGAGAGGCTCAGAACTTGCCTTTGAACTCACAGCTAGTAATATATTGTATCCAAGATTAAATCAAAGTGTCTTGATTCCAAGTCCAATGATTTTTCCTCTAATAGACTCAAAGTAGGGAGGTAAAGATAGAAACCATGCAAAGGAAATCAAAAACAACTTGTCTTCATGTTTCCCTTTGGCAGGGAATTTGAAGTCTTTATTCATTTTAATTTCATTCAATACCAGGCACTTTGTGTGGTTCAGAATATGAAGTCAAGGAACTCGCTTCCCTATAAGAGCATACATTCTTTATTTGTTCACTCATTCCTTTGGTCAATAAGAGCCTGCTAAATGAAAAACACTGGGAAGCACTGGGAAGATATAAAGACAAATCATGCTTCCAGCTCTCATGGAATCAATGCCATGTGACAAGAAATATAACACATATACAAACATGATGGTACTAGTGGCAAATATAAGAACATGAAATAAATTTTTCTTTAAATTTCAGATATATAAATGTAATCTCAGGCCCCAAAGCCCCGGTATTAGATGCTCTCCTCGTTGATAGAGATCAACGTCTATTTTGTATGAGGGTCAGGGCAGAGTTGGCCAGAAAGCTCAAGTCTTCCTTGAAAGTCTTCAGTCTTCCTAGAGTTTTCTTCAAGTAATTTTGAGCTCTGAAGGCATGTCAAGTCCTTCTGGCTTTGACTTCAAGACATAAGATGGACAATGCCAACCCAACTGCAGATTGCTGAAGGAAACAATATTGGGAAGAAGTCAACATGAGAGGAACTAGCAGTCTTCATTATGGTCCTCTCTCTAGCTTGCTTCACTAGAGACTTCGGGGAGCTTCCCCTTGGGTCAGAATGGGACATTCTCTCTTTGTTGAGCTGAATTACCTTGCTGTCGTGTCTGGTATATATTCTCCAGTATATACTTTCTCTGATTTCTGTATTGCAATTTGGATAAATGGGTGTCTTTGCTAAAAGAAAAAAAAAAGAGGCAAGATCAAATTTTACCTGAAGTGAATATATTCAAACTTTAGCTGAGATATGTGAGATGGGGGTGGATCAGATGATCTCTTTACCAATTTTGACTCTAATACTCTGCAATACAAAAGAGAAAATCCTATTGACTTCTTCCGCAGGGGAAAGCAACAAGTATGGAGACATAGAGAAAGGCCCCGTGGATTTCGATAATGTAGAAAACGTTACCCTGCAGAGATCATTCCAGGATTTAGTAGATGACCTTCATGAATCTAATGTCATCAGAGCAATGCAGACATGGAAGCCATTGCCAACAACGTCCAAGTCAAGACAAGTACTCCTGAGCTTCAAGGATCAATATAATCCCCTCAGCTCAGCCTCAGCAAGCTCCAGGCCTTCTCAAGTGGAGGTCACAGGGGCAAAGCAGGACAACAGTACCACCACTGCTGAGACAATGAGGTTAGAAATGGAACAGTCCTATCTCCTTGGAGGGACAGAAGACCAAGGGAATGGAGAACAGGAAAACCTCGTGTAAGAATACTACCAGGTAATCATCAGAGTAACAGATCATCCTTTAGTTATAATGATGGATTAAATGACTGTGCTTATGTTGGGTGTACTAGCAAAGAGAATGCAGCATTGGTCATAACAAATTTAAAATCATCTGACACAGCTTTGGGAAACTGGATTGAGGCAAGGGAAGCAGGTCACCCTGAACCCCAAGGACAGTCACAGTGACTTCATCATGAATTCCTTATGTATCTAGTCCACTTATATCCATAAGATCTCATGCAGGCTCAGAACATTCATCTCCACCAGTGATGAGAAAGTCCCACATCAATGGATTTTGGGGTTGGGGTTACATAAATGACTCTAAGTACAATGCTTTGTCTATTTAGAGGATGCCATAAATCCTCATAAAGTTGCTGTGTATGTCTCTTTTCGGTCAGGACCTGGGATTTCATTGGGGTAAGGAGAATCCTACATTCTCTTCTTAAAGAATTGCCTAAGGCACTAAGAGATTAAGTGACTTGCTCAGGGTACACACTCACTTATCCTCCCTAAAATAAGGTAGCAAGTCAGTCAATAACCATTTGTTAAGTATCCACTTTATGCCAGGCATATGTTAAGTGCTGGGAATTCAAAGAAAGGCAAAAGACTGTCCCTACTCTCAAGGAGCTCATAATCTAATGAGAGAGACAATGTGTAAACTAGGTCCAAACAAGCTATATCCAGGATAAATGGGACATAATTAATAGGGGGAAAGCACTAGAATCAAGAGGAATTAGAAAAGGTTTCCTGCAGAAGGCAGGATTTTAATTGGAACTTAAAGAAAGCTCAGGAAACTAAAAGCAAAGCTAAGGAAGAAGAGCATTCCAGACATGGTGGGCACAGCCAGTGAAAACGCTGGGAGTAGGGAGCAGCTAAGTGGTCCAGTAAATAGAGCACAAGAATTAGAGTCAGGAGGACCTCATTTGCCTAGGTCTTGCCCTTCTGTCGGAAGGAAGGAAGGAAGGAAGGAGGGAAGGAAGGAAGGAAGGAGGGAAGGAAGGAAAGAAGGAGGGAGGGAAGGAAGGAAGGAAGGAAGGAGGGAGGGAAGGAAGGAAGGAAGGAAGGAAGGAAGGAAGGAAGGAAGGAAGGAAGGAAGGAAGGAAGGAAGGAAGGAAGGAAGGAAGGAAGGAAGGAAGGAAGGAAGGAAGGAAGGAAGGAAGGAAGGAAGGAAGGAAGGAAGGAAGGAAGGAAGGAAGGAAGGAAGGAGGGAGGGAGGGAGGGAGGGAGGGAAGGAAGGAGGGAGGGAGGGAAGGAAGGAAGGAAGGAAGGAAGGAAGGAAGGAAGGAAGGAAGGAAGGAAGGAAGGAAGGAAGGAAGGAAGGAAGGAAGGAAGGAAGGAAGGAAGGAAGGAAGGAAGGAAGGAAGGAAGGAAGGAAGGAAGGAAGGAAGGAAGGAAGGAAGGAAGGAAGGAAGGAAGGAAGGAAGGAAGGAAGGAAGGAAGGAAGGAAGGAAGGAAGGAAGGAAGGAAGGAAGGAAGGAAGCATCTCCACCACTTATTCTCCTATTCAATACTCAGTCAAGAAGAGTATCAGGACATCCTCCTCCTCATATAACCCTGCTGAGCCCTGAGAATGGTGTCTCTGACCTTACTCAGATTTCTGCTATATGAGAGATGTTTTTCTGGATGTCTTTGTCTTGCATTCTGTACCAAGACTACTAGATGCCTGACCCTGCAACCCTGTACCTCGTCAAATTCCATACCCTTCCCCCATGTCTATAACACTTAAATCCAACATAACTTTAATTCTGAAGTGAAGCTGTCTAAAACTACCATTCCTATCCTCAGCCAGTTCACGAAGTAAATTTCAGATAGATCCCTTCTAAATTCCTGCCCATGTATGCATGGGGGGTAATGTGAGAATAGGGCTATATATGTCTGAGGCTCATGATCCTCAAAAACACTAAGGGGAGGGGGCTCAAGTTGCATGAGTATTGAGGAATTATCATATACAACATCTCAGGAGAATCAGAAATGACCCATAATGCTGCACCCACAAAAATGCAGGCTAATGAAAAACAAATCCTTGTACCCAATGACACAGATGGTAGAAAAGGAAAAAAAAAACCACTCCCACTCATGTCTCCAATCTCCCAAGGAAGCTATTGCCCAATGATAAGTCTTTGTTATTACTCTCATAAAGGTGGTGTGAAAATTCGATAAGACAAGATATCAAAGTTCTGGTGTTGTTTCAGTGAAATTACTTGCTTGCTGATAATGTGCAGATATGGCAGGTCAAAAAGTATTTCTTTATTGCTTGAGGGTACTCACTTAGTACCACAGTTCGAAAGCAACTGGCTGAGTCAGCCCATTTGTAACCATTCAACCTTCCACATAATATCATCTCAGTCAATCTGCACTGCAGTGCTGATTTCTAAGATTATCCTCTGGGTAAAAGAGAATTGAGGGGGGAAAATCACTGTCCCCACAATAGCTATACTTAGGTTGGCAATGCAGACAGCAGCAAGGGTCCTAGTTCTCTCCTCAGAAAAGGGAGTCAGCTTCCCTCTAGAGAATCCTGAGTCTTTGGAATTTAGGGCCTGGATCGTAGCCTCAGAAAGCAAATAATACAATCCCCAGCTGTTAGAGGTGAGATAGCCCATTCAGCGACTTACCCATTGGGTTACTTCCCTGTTTACCCAGCTGGTAAATGTCAAAGGTGGTATTTGAACCCAGATCCCCTCAACTCCAGAGCTAGTATCCTTTCCATGATACCACAATACCATATTGATGGAAGTTACATGGAAGGATTCCACTTTCAGATTAACTCTGGAATGAGAGTATTATTAGCAGATGCCACACTCAACACACTTATTTCCACTGGGGAAATTTCCCTTCCTTGCTATGCAGAACTCCAGTAAGGAAACTTCCTCTAGTTTTGTAATCACTCTGTACTTTTTTCTTGCAGAGTTGTCTATGGCACTGAGAGATTTGATGATTTGCCCAGGATCACACACAAGACAAGTCTTGAATCCAGGTCTACCCAGCTCTGAGGCTAACCCGTTATCCATTAAGCCACACTGGCTCTCTACCCTACAGAAGTTTTTAAATACTGTTCACTCCTATCCCCATAATGTGCAACATGACAAGTCATCTAAACATAAACATTTTCTTAGTACAGATACTTAAAAGGTTACAAATTGTGAACAGCAAGTAAAGAAGACTATGTAGCTATTCAAAATTATGAGACTTGGAAAATGACAAGAAACAGAAGGTAGAACAAGCTATATCCCCCCTTACTTGTGTCTCAACTTTGGGTCCATATCACCAAGACAACCACTACCCCCCAAGCAAGGTCTTATCAAACAAATGAGATAATATTTGTTTTAAAGAACATATGACAATATCCGGTGCATAGTAGGTTCTTTTTTTCCATTTGAATTAGTTTATTTAGTCAATTTAGAACATTATTCCTTGGTTACAATAATCACATTATTTCCCTCCTTCCCCTCCACCCACTCTTCCCGCAGCCAACACGCAATTTCATTAGGTATTACATGTGTCCTTGATCAGAAACTATAGCCATGTTATTGTTTACACTAGGATGTTCATTTAAAGTCTACATCCCCAACAATATGCCTTCAACTCATGTATTCAAGTAGTTGTTTTTCTTTGCTGTTTTTACTCCCACAGTGTTTCCTCTGGATGTGGATAGTGGTTTTTCTCACAGATTCCTCCGAGTTGTTCAGGGTCATTGCATTGCCACTAATGGAGAAGTCCATTACATTCGATAGTACCACAGTGTATCAGTTTCTGTGTACAATGTTCTCCTGGTTTTGCTCCTCTCACTCTGCATCAATTCCTGGAGGTTGTTCCAGTCCCCATAGAATTCCTCCACTTTATTATTCCTTTTAGCACAATAGTATTCCATCACTAACATATACCATAATTTGTTCAGCCATTCCCCAATTAAAAGGCATCCCCTCATTTTCCAATTTTTTGCCACCATAAAGAGCGCAGCTATGAATATTTTTGTACATGTCTTTTTCCTTATTATCTCTTTAGGGTACAAACCCAGCAGTGCTATGGCTGGATCAAAGGTCAGACAGTCTTTTATCGCCCTTTGGGCATAGTTCCAAATTGCCCTCCAGAATGGTTAGATGAATTCACAACTCCACCAACAATGCATTAATGTCCCAACTTGGCCACATCCCCTCCAACATTCATTCCTTTCCTTTGCTGTCATGTGAGCCAATCTGCTAGGTGTGAGGTGATACCTCAGAGTTGTTTTGGTTTGGATTTCTTTGATTATAAGAGATTTATAGCACTTTTTCATGTGCTTATTAATAGTTTTGATTTCTTTAACTGAAAATTGCCTATTCATGTCCCTTGCCCATGTTTCAGTTGGAGAATAGCTCGATTTTTTGTACAACTGGTTTAGCTCTTTATAAATTTGAGTAATTAGACCTTTGTCAGACGTTTTTGTAATGAAGATTGTTTCCCAATTTGTTGCTTCCCTTCTAATTTTGGATGCATTAGTTTTGTTTGTACAAAGACTTTTTAATTTGATGTAATCAAAATTATTGATTTTACATTTTGTGATTTTTTTCTAGCTCTTGCTTGGTTTTAAAGTCTTCCCCTACCCAAAGATCTTACAAGTATACTATTCTGTGTTCACCTAATTTGTTTATAGTTTCCTTCTTTATATTCAGGTCATTCATCCATTCTGAGTTTATCTTGGTATGGGTATGAGATGTTGATCCAAACCTAATCTCTCCCATATTGGCTTCCAATTTTCCCAGCAATTTTTATCAAAAAGTGGGTTTTGGTCCCAAAAACTGGAATCTTTGGGTTTATCATAGAATGTCCTGCTGAAGTCATTTACCCCAAGTCTATTCCATTGACCCTCCTTTCTGTCTCTTAGCCAGTATCAAATTGTTTTGATAACCACTGATTTATAGTATAGTTTGAGATCTGGGACTGCAAGTCCTCCTTCCTTTGCATTTTTTTTCATTATTTCCCTGGATATCCTTGATCTTTTGTTCTTCCAAATCAACTTTGTTATGTTTTTCTCTAATTCCGTAAAGAAGTTTTTTTGGTAGTTCAATGGGTATGGTGCTAAATAAGTAAATTAATTTGGGTAGGATTGTCATTTTTACTATGTTAGCTCATCCCACCCATGAGCAATCAATGTTTTTCCAATTGTTTAGATCTAGTTTTAATTGTGTGGAGAGTGTTTTGTAGTTGTGTTCATATAGTTCCTGTGTTTGTCTCGGCAGATAGATTCCTAAGTATTTTATATTGTCTCTGGTGACTTTAAATGGAATTTCTCTTTCTAATTCTTGCTGCTGATATGGATTGGAGATATATAGAAATGCTGATGACTTATGCGGGTTTATTTTGTATCCTGCAACTTTGCTAAAGTTGTTGATTATTTCGACTAGCTTTTTGGTTGATTCTCTAGGATTCTTTAAGTAGTCCATCATATTATCCACAAAAAGTGATAATTTGGTCTCCTCATTGCCAATTTTAATACCTTCAATTTCTTTTCCTTCTCTAATTGCTACTGCTAGTGTTTCTAGTACAATGTTACATAATAGGTTTGATAATGGGCATACTTGTTTCACTCCTGATCTTATTGGGAAGGCTTCTCATTTATCCCCATTTCAGATGATGTTTGCTGATAGTTTCAGATATATGCTGTTTATTATTTTTAGGAAAAGCCCTTCTATTCCTATACTTCCTAGTTTTTGCAACAGGAATGGGTGTTGTATTTTATCAAAGGCTTTTTCTGCATCTATTGAGATAATCATGTGATTTTTGTCAATTTGCTTGTTAATATGGTCAATTATACAGATAGTTTTCCTAATGTTGAACCATCCTTGCTTTCCTGGTATGAATCCTACCTGATCATAGTGGATAACCCTTGTGATGACTTGCTGGAATCTTTTTGCTAGTATCCTATTTAAGATTTTTGCATCTATATTCATTAGGGAGATTGGCCTATAATTTTCTTTCTCTGTTTTTGACCTGTCTGGCTTTAGGATCAGTTCCATGTTTGTCACATGAAATGAATTTGGTAGAACTCCCTCTTTGCTTATTATGTCAAATAGTTTGTATAGTATTGGGATTAGCTGTTCTTTGAATGTTTAATAGAATTCACTTGTGAATCCATCAGGCTCTGGGGATTTTTTCTTGGGGAGTTCTTTGGTGGCCTGTTCAATTTCTTTTTCTGATATGGGATTATTTAAGAATTCTATTTCTTTTTCTGTTAATCTAGGCAATTTATATTTTTTATAAATATTCATACATATCATCTAGATAGGCATATTTATTGCCATATATTTGGGCAAAATAGTTTTTAATGATTGCCTTAATTTCCTCTTCATTGGAGGCGAGTTCTCCCTTTCCATTCCTGATACTGTTAATTTGATTTTCTTCTTTCCTCTTTTTTATTAGATTGACCAATATTTTGTCTGTTTTTGTTTGGTTTTTTTCAAAATACCAGCTTCTAGTCTTATTTATTAGTTCAATAGTTCCATCACTTTTGATTTTATTAATTTCTCCCTTAATTTTTAGGATCTCTAATTTGGTTTTCTTCTGAGGGGGTTAAATTTGTTTGCTTTAAGTTTTTTTATTTGCATGTCCAATTCATTGACCTATTCCCTCCCTAATTTGTTAATATATGAACTCAATGATATAAATTTTCCCCTGAGTACTGCTTTGGCTGCATCCCATATAGTTTGAAAGTATGTCTCATAATTGACATTTACTTCAATGAAATTATTAATTGTTTCTATGATTTGTTCTCTGACTAGTCAATTTTGGAGAATCATATTATTTAATTTCCAATTAATTTTTTATTTGGCTCTCCATGTACCCTTACTGATCATTATTTTTATTGCCTTATGATCTGAAAAGGTTGCATTTATTAGTTCTGCTTTTCTGCAGTTGTATGCCATGTTTTTATGACCTAGTATATTGTCAAACTTTGTGAATGTTCCATGTGCTGCTGAAAAGGTGTATTCCTTTTTTTTATTTACTAACTCTAATTTTTCTAAGATTTCATTCACTTCTTTTACCTCTTTCTTATTTATTTTTTATTTGATTTATCTAAATTTTATAATGGTAGGTTCAGGTCTCCCACTAGTATAGTTTTAATATCTATTTCCTCCTTCAATTCTACTAGTTTATTAGAAATATGGGTGCTATACCATTTGGTGCATACATGTTGATTCATGATATTTCCTCATTATCTATACTCCCTTTTATCAGTATGTATTTACCTTCCCTATCCCTTTTAATCAGGTCTATTTTTACTTTGGTTTTGTCAGATATCATGATTGCAACTCCTGCCTTATTTCTGTCACTTGAGGCCCAATAGGTCTTGCTCCAACCTTTAATTCTGACCTTGTATCTATTCGCCTCATGTGTGTTTCTTGTAGACAACATATGGTAGGATTCTGGATTCTAATCCACTCTCCTTTTCGTCCACATTTTATGGGTGAGTTCATCTCATTCATGTTCAAAGTTATGATTCTTACTTTTGAATTCACTAGAATTTTGATATCCTCTCCTAGTTATGACCTTTCTTCTTTTGTTATATCCTTTTAAACCATTTATTATTTTCATTGCATTATGATCTGAGATGGTTGCATTTATTATTTCTTCCCTTTTGCACTTGTTTGCAATGTTTTTATACCCTAATACATGGCCAATTTTTGTCAATGTACCATGTGCTGCTGAAAAGAAGGTATATGCTTTCTTGTCCCTATTTGTTTTCCTCCACATGTCTACTAACTCTAATTTTTCTAAGCTTTCATTCACTTCACTTACCTCTTTCTTATTTATTTTTTGGTTTGATTTATCTAGTTCAGATAGAGAAAGGTTCAGGTCTCCCACTAGTATAGTTTTTCTGTCTATTTCATCCTTGAGCTCCTCTAGTTTCTCCTTTAGAAATTTGGATGCTATGCCATTTGGTGCATACATGTTGAGTACTGATATTTCCTCATTGTCTATATTGCCTTTTATCAGGATATAATTACCTTCCCTTTCTCTTTTTAACTAGATTTATTTTTACTTTGGCTTTGTCAGATATCATGATTGCGACTCCTGCCTTCTTTTTATCAGTTGATGCCCAGTAGATTTGGCTCCTTTCTCTTACTTTCACCCTATGCATATCTATCTTCCTCATGTGTGTTTCTTGTAAACAGCATATGGTAGGGTTTGGGATTCTAATCTACTCTGCTATTCAATTGTGTTTTATGGGTGAGGTCATTCCATTCACATTCAGAGTTATGATTACCAGTTGTATATTTCCCAGCATTTTGATTTCTACTCCTGGTCCTGCCTTTTCTTCTTTCACTATTTCCTTCTACACCAATGTTTGTTTTTAATCAGTTCCCTTAGTCCCCACCCTTATTTTACTTCCCGTTCTACCCTTCTCCCTTCTTATTCCCCCCCATTATTTTCCCTGTAGTCTTTCTAAAATTGCCCCCCACCCTCTCCCTCCCTTGTACTGCTTCCCTCCCCACCACCCCATTTGTTACTCTTCTACTCCCCTATAGAGAGCAAATCTATTCTCTGCCCCCAATGAATTGGATTGTTCTTCCCTCTTTGGGTCAGTTTCAAAGCATGTAAAAGTTGAGTATTTCCTATCTCCAACCTCTTTACCCTTCTAGTGTATTGATGTTCTCCCCCCCCCCACCATGAGCTTCTTTGTGACATATAAATTTAACCCCATTTGTTTCTTTTCCCATTTCTTTTAGCATTAACCTCTTTTTTAGCTCTAGTTGCATATATATATATATATATATACGTATGTATTTATACATGCATATATCTATATACCTTTTATGTCTTGTCCTTTCATCCTATACAGTTTGTCACTATTCCTTCTAAGTATAATTCTTCTAGCTGCCCAGATGATAGCAACAATTTTTAAGAGTTACCAAGTACCTCTTTTCTTATAAGGATACATATCATTTTAACTTATTGAGTCTCTTAAAATTTTTTGTTGTTGTTGTTTTCTTTTGTTTTTCTTTTTCCCCTCTTTTTTAATTACCTTTTGATGGTTCTCTTGAGTTCTGTGATTGGACATCAAATTTTCTGTTCAGGTCTGGCCTTTTCTTTATGAATGCTTGGAATTCTTCTATTGTGTTGAATGACCATACTTTCCCCTGTAAGAATATAGTCAGTTTTGCTGAGTAGTTGATTCTTGGTTGTAGACCTAGTTCCCTTGCTTTCCAGAATATCATATTCCATGCCTTTCAGTCCTTCAGTGTGGATGCAGCCAGATCCTGTGTTATCCTCACTGTGGTTCTGTGGTATCTGAATGACTTCTTCTTGGCAGCTCGTAATATCTTTTCTTTGGTCTGGTAGCTTTTGAATTTGGCTATAACATTCCTGAGTGTTGTCAGTTGGGGATTAAATACAGGAGGTGATCTGTGGATTCTTTCCATCTCCACTTTTCCTTCTTGTTCTAGGATATCAGGGAAGTTTTCCTGAATAATTTCCTGTAGTATTATGTCCAGGCTTTTTCTTTTGTCATGGTCTTCTGGTAGACCAATGATTCTTAAATTGTCTCTTCTCAAACGATTTTCTAAATCATCTGTTTTGTAAATGAGATGCTTCATATTTTCCTCAATTTTTCATTCTTTTGGTTTTGTTTTATAATGTCCTGCTGCCTTGTGAGGTCACTTAATTCCAGTTGTTGTATTTTAAAGACTGGATTTCATCCCTAGCTTTTTGGTCATCCTTTTCAATCTGGTCTGATTTTCTTTTAAGGTCATCTTTCAACCTCTTTACCTTGTCTTTCATCTCCTTTGTCTCATGTTTCATCTTCTTTGACTCATCTTTCATCTCCTTTGCCTCATTTTCCAGCTAGTTGATTTTGGCTTTCAAGACACTATTTTCTCATTTTAGTTCACGTGCCTCTGTTTCCAGATGACTTATCTTAGTTTTTAAGTTCTTTTTCCAATTGTCTTCAGCCTCTCTTAATTGTGTTTTGAGTTCTTCCACAACCTGTATCCAATTCGCTTGGATTTCTGATTTATCTTTTGCTGATCTCTCCCCCCTCTGTTCCATTTGCTGAATAGAAGCTGTCTATTGTAATTTCTTTCTTCTTTTTCTGTTGTTTGCTCATATTCACCCCTTCTTGATTCCCCGTATTTGTCTGTGCTCTTGCTCCTCTCGTTTTGTTGTTGTTGTTGTTGTTGTTGTTGTTGTTGTTGTTGTTGTTGTTGTTGTTTTGGGGGCTTCTGTCAGTCTCCCCTCTTGGAGCTTTAACAGAAGATTTCTCAGTGTAGTCTCTGGAGGAGGATTGTTGGGGGTTTGAGCTTCCCTGTCCCCTGGAGGCTTTTGATTGGATTAAAGTCCAGCAGTCAGTGAGGATGGGTGTGGATCCTGGGCTTCCCTGAGTTCTGGAGACTTTTGATGGGATTAAGTTCTCTGGGTGTGCTCTGAGTCCAAAACCTCCTGGAAGGCTGGAGCAAATATGGAGGATCTCCACAGCTCTGGCCAGGCTGCCAGGTCTATGCTCCCTCTCTAGCTCCTTCCCCGCCATATGTGTTGGACACTCTGAACTTGGCACAGCCCTGCCCACAAGGTACACCCTCCAGACCAGCACCTTTGCCCACCCAGAAGTTCCCACTACCGCTGGAGTCTCAGGGCTCTAGTTGGGAGTGGGGATGGGTCCTGGGACCTTCCTTCTGTCTTCCCCTTAAACCCAAGTGTTCTCAGATTCCGGCTTTTCGGGGGGTGTATCTTTTGAATTAAGTCCAGCAGGAGGGTTCCTTGGCTCTGTCTTGTTGTTAAGTTTGATTTTCAGTCCCCTAGAAGCATTCAGTTTGTGATCGGTAAGGAAGGGTAGTCAGAGGTCTGAACTTCTGCTCTTTCTAGGCTGACATCTTGACTCCACCTCCCCACAGTAGGTTCTTAATAAAAGTTTGCTCCCCTCTGCCTCATTTGATGTCCCCCAGGCAACTAAAACAACAGCTATGCAGCTATCCACACATACATACATACACACACACATACATGTGTATTGATTTCACCAAAGTTCTATGTCCCCATATAAAAGTCAATGACTTTGAAGCTTTCTAGATCCCTCAAATGACACTTAGTGGCCTGCCAAGCAAACCATGCCACCAAATCGCTGTCAATGAAGAAAAGTAAGGCAGGCACAGTGAGAACTCATGTCCACCAATTAATGAGCTTTCCAAATTGCCTAAGTCAAAACCAACCTAATCACTAATGTGGCTCTAAAACTCTTTAATCCCTTCTCCTAAAAAGTCAGATCAGAAACATTTGACTTCCCGACACCTGGGTCTGATGAAGGGGGGAAGGATTTGGTGTTGGGGAGAAGGGGCCAGTTGGGGAAGGATAGGACAATATCTCTGATTTCTTTGATATAGAGAACTCCAAAAGAGGAAACTCCTTCTGTCAATGTACATAAGCATATGCTCTGTCTTCATCCCCATCTTCTGGCCTTCAAGTCCCAGCTAAAACCCCACCTTCTATAAAAAAAAATAACCCTTTCCTGATGTCCTTTAGTGCCAGTACCTTCCCTCTCTTGATTATCTTCAATTAATCCCATAGACATCTTGATTATATAAAGTTGTTTACATGTTTTCTTTCAGTTCCTTAAGGGAAGGGGAGGTTTTAACCTTCTTTTGTATCTCCAGCACATGCCTACCAAATAGTAGACATTTAAAAAATGTTTGCTGATTGACTGATCCTCAACTTATGGTCTTAGAAAGCTGGTTAGGTCCCTGAGAGGTCAAGTGACTTTGTCCAGTCACACAGCCAGTATGTCAGAGGTCTTCCTGAATCTCTCTCAACTATGAAAAACTTCCTATCATTAGATTTATTACTACTAAACATAATAAGTTTACTGGTTTTTGCCTCCAGAATGCTTTACATACATGATCTTTATGGTAACCCTTAAAAATCTGTATGCTTTATAGGATAGAACATACTCTCCCTGCTTAGTATAGAATCAGAGTTAGCTCCCAGATCATTCTCAGGGCTTTGATTTCTCTGGTTATTGGTTATATCTACATTTTTGAAAGCTATTTTACAAACTCAAGAATTATATGAACATAATTACAAAAAAACTTTCCACACAAATAAAACTAGATCTAAACAAATGGAAAAGCATTAATTACTCATGGGTAAGATGAGATAACATAATAAAAATTACAATCCTACATTAATTATTTTAATTATTCAGTGCCATACCTATCAAACTACCAAAAAACTATTTTCTAGAACTAGAAAAATAATAAGAAAATTCATCAAGAATATCAAGGGAACTAATGAAAAAAATGTGAAGGATGGGGACCTAGCAGTGCCAGATCTTAAAATGAACTGTTAAGCAGTGGTCATCAAAACAATATGGTACTGGCTAAGAGACAGAAGGGAGGATCAGTGGAATAGACTTGGGGTAAATGACCTCAGCAAGACAGTGTTCGATAAACCCAAAGATCCCAGCTTTGGGGACAAAAACCCACTATTTGACAAAAACTGCTGGGAAATTGAAAAACAGTATGGCAAAAATTAGGTTTAAATTAATATTTCACACACTATACCAAGATAAGTTTAAAATGGGATATGTGATTTAAACATAAAGGGTGATATTATAAGTAAATTAGGTGAACATGGAATCGTATACCTCTCAGATCTATGGGGAAGGAAAGAATTTAAGAACAAGCAAGAGTCAGAGAATATTGCAAGATGTAAAATGAATAATTTTAATTATATTAAATTTAAAAGGGGTTGTACAAACAGAACCAATGCAACCAAGATTAGAAGGGAAGCAACAAACTAGGAAAAATATTTTATAACAAAAGTCTCTGACAAAGGTCTAATTTCTCAAATATACAAAGAACTAAGTCAAGTTTATAAAGAAATAAAATCATACCCCAATTGACAAATGGTCAAGGGATATGAATAGGCAGTTTTCAGATGAAGAAATCAAAACTATAAAAAAGTATATTTTTAAATGTTCTAAATCCTACCTGATTAAAGAAATACAAATTAAAACAACTCTAAGGTACCACCTCACACCTAGCAGAGTGGCCAATATAACAGTAAGGGAAAATAATAAATGCTGGAGAGGATGTGGCAAAATTGAACTTTAATGTATTGTTGGTGGATTTATGAGTTAATCCAACCATTCTGGAAGGCAATTTGGAATTGTGCCCAAAGGGCTATAAAAGAATTCATATCTTTTAATCCAGCAATACCGTTACTGAGTTTGTGTCCCAAAGAAATTTTTTTTAAAAAGGAAAGGTTTGGTTGTAAAAAATATTTATAGTTGTGCTTTTTGTACTGACAAAAAATTGGAAAATTAGGGGGTGTCCCTCGATTGGGGAATGGCTGAACAAATTGTGGTATATGATGGTGATGGAATGCTATCATTCTATTACAAATGATGAACTGCTTGATTTCTGTAAGAACTGGAAAAACATATATGAGCTGATGAAAAAAGTGAAATAAGAAGAACCAAAAGAACAATATACACAGTAACTGAAATATTATGGAATGATCAAATGTGACTGACTTTGCTACTAAAAGCAATATAGTGACCTAGGACAACTCTGAAGGACTTATGAGAAAGAATGCTATTCACATCTAGAGAAAGAACTGTGAGAGTAGATATCCCAAAGAAAATATATGATTTATCATTCGTTTAGATGGGTATATAATCTGGACTTTGGTTTTAAAAGATTACTCTATTACAAAAATGAATATATGGAAATGGGATTTGAGTGATTATACATATGTGTAATATATAACTATATATTGTATATTATATATAGCTCTGTATATAATATATAACTAATATAATATATATAAAACTCAGTGAAATTGCTTGTCAGCTTGAGGAGGGGGGAGAGAAAAGGGGAGGGAGACAACAAGAATCATGTAACCATGGGGAAAAAATTAAAATATTAAAAACAAAACAAAACAAAACAAAACAAAAAGAGCATAAGCAGGAGAACATTGTACACAATTAACAGCAATAATGTTCAATAATCAACTATGAATGACAACTATTTTCAGCAATGCAAGGATACAAGGCAACTCCAAGGGACTCATGATGAAGAGGCTGTCCATCACACCATAGAATGAACTTATGGAATCTGAATACAGACTGAGGCATACCATTCTTCACTTTATTTCTATCATGAGTTTTTCTCTAATGTGAGCAATATGTATCTTCTTTTATAACATGACAAACATAGAATTATGTATTACATGAGAGCACATGTACAACCTATATCACATTATCTGCTATCTTGAGGGGACAGAAGGCAGGGAGAGAAAAATTATTTCAAAATATTAGAACATGGTTAATAAAAAATGAATCTACATGAAAACTACTTTATATCTTACAACTGTCCCAGGCATAACACTGAAGGCACTGTCCCTACCTAGATGGTTGTGGGTCAGAAAAGCAATAGCCACTGCCCCACATCTCAAGGAAAGAAAGAAAGCTTGTGTCTCCTTACAATCATGGGGCTCAGAATCAGGATGTCTCAGCTTCATGAGTTCACAACCAGCTTCAGATACTTACTAGCTATGTTATCCTGAGGAAATCACTTTACCTGATTTGCCTCAGTTTCCTCATCTGAAAAAATGAGCTGGAGAAGGAAATGGCAAACCACTCCAATATCTTTACCAAGAAAACTCAAAAATGGTATCATGAAGAGTCAGACTCTACTGAAATGATTGAAAAACTAAAGTTTTTTATTTTAATTTTCATCTTTTGGTTTTATAGCTAATTTAGTTCCAAGTTATCCTTCCACTTTCCCACCCTTTTGCTACCCTTGAAGCAAAAAAAAAAAATTTAACATGAAAAAGGAGAGGGATATATTTCAGCAAAGCTAACCAATATATCACCTAAGTCAGACAGTATATTCCATTCCATATCCACAATCCCCTTCCTCTGAAAAGAAGGGAGGGGCTGTTTTAGTACCTTCTTCAGGCCCAACACCCATCATTACAATTGCACAATGTTGTTTCGTTTTCACTGTTGTCTTCGTTTATAATGATGAGGTCATTGTGCATGTTATTTTCCTGGTTCTGCTCACTTCACTTGATATCACCTCATACAAGTCTTTCTTTGCCTTCCAGTATTCTTCATCAACCTTATTTCTTACAGCTCAGTACTATCCCATTACACTCTTGTAGCACTGTTTGTTGAGCAGTTCTCCATTTAATGAAATTCCCTCATTTTCTAGAGGAAGAAACTGAGGCTGAGAGTGAGATGAAGTGCTATGCTCAACATCAGGAATGTAATTAATGGCAGAGACAGAACTAGATCTTTGTTCCCCTTTGCTCCTAGACCAAAAGTCTTTCAACACTACAGCATTTGCTGTTGAATTTATACAGCTTGTCCCTAAATATGTATAAAAACTTGACAGGAATCATGAGGCCTGTTGCCTTTATGGAGACCAGGCAGTATATAAAGAATCATCAAATAGCAATCACTTTTACAGTGAGCAAGTTATCAAGCTAGGGGACTAGCCAGCTGCTAGTATTCCACCATCACACATGAGAGCTTGGCAGAATAGAAGGAATTTTTAAAGACTGATTACACATTCTTTTTCATTGGTGCCTTGTTTGTAGTATTTGTTTGTCCCAATCGGGTGCCAAAGTAGGTGATATAAAAAGATGTATGAATAATGTAAAGGACAGCTCCCAAGTCATCAAAGAGAGTCTCCCTGCCTGTGACGCAGAAACCACAGAGGGCAGAGAGAATAGATTAGAGGGAATGGTTTTAGAAATGCATATCCTCACTCAGTTTTCCTTCATTATAGACTAAAGGCATCAGTGGGTTTGAAGGGAAAAGGACAAGTGGAATTGTCATAGAGAAATGGAGATGGTCCCCACACAAGAATCAGATGAAAAAGCCTATGCCCAATAATAGGGGACTGATAAGGAAAAAATTATGGTATATTAGTGCAATAAGGATTAAGCTATATTAGAAATACCAAGAAATCTGGAAACCCTTTGATGAAATAATACAAAGAGGGAGAAAAAAAAGCAAAATCTGAAGAAAAGAGTATATATTCACTATAATAATTGAAGAGCATTAAAATGAATAAAAATGAGTGGACAGGGAATCCTGATGAGCTCTTAGGAGAAGTGTCCAAAAAATTTTTGTGATGCCCTATGTGTTCAAATCAATTGATTTAAATAGAAATAGTTATTTTGTTGAGAGAGAGAGAGAGAGAGAGAGAGAGAGAGAGAGAGAGAGAGAGAGAGAGAGAGAGAGAAAGTTCAATTGCTTATATTGATGTCTAGGAACTAATAGCTCTAGAGCTAGGAGGGTCCAGAGAGGTCATCTATTCCCAAACATCCCTATTTAACAGATAAGGAAACTGAGTGTCAAAGAGATTAAAGATTGTATGTGTGTCATTTGGCCCCAATCATACAAAGGAAGAGACAGTATTCAAATCAGCTCCTATGATTCAGAGTTCAACTTTATTCCCATTGCCTTCTTATGTTGATCTTTTCATAAAACATTAAAAAGAAGGAGAAAAGGAGAGAAAGAAAGAAAGAAAGAAAGAAAGAAAGAAAGAAAGAAAGAAAGAAAGAAAGAAAGAAAGAAAGAAAGAAAGAAAGAAAGAAAGAAAGAAAGAAAGAAAGAAAGAAAGAAAGAAAGAAAGAAAGAAAGAAAGAAAGAAAGAAAGAAAGAAAGAAAGAAAGAAAGAAAGAAAGAAAGAAAGAAAGAAACAAAGAAACAAAGAAACAAAGAAACAAAGAAAGAAAGGAAGAAAGAAAGAAAGAAAGAAAGAAAGAAAGAAAGAAAGAAAGAAAGAAAGAAAGAAAGAAAGAAAGAAAGAAAGAGAAAGAAACAGTCTTGAAGGAGTTTATTGGGCAAAAGAGTTGATCCCAAAAAGTATCCCAAAAAGTAACCATTAAAGATCCTTCAGTTCTTTTCACCATACTAGTAAGCCCTGTCCATCTCAATTTTGAATGAGTCCTCAGAATTAAAGTTGTTTGCCCTTACTTCTTCTTGCCTATGTGAGATATGAGGGGGAAGGGTACTCCCCACTAAGGAAGTCTGAGAAGCCTTCCTGGAGGAGATGGTATTGATGTGGATTTTTAAATTTTGGTAAGAATTCAAGAAGGAATCATCTAAATTCAATTAATAAGCAGCAAAAGGAGTAAGAACTTAATAAGAATGAGAAAGCTATTTTAATTTTTTAGTATCAATCAGCTTATTCCTTTTAAAAAAAAAAGTCTATTCTTGGCAGAATGGCCTGAGGGTACAATTGCAAGATTAAAACATGAAAACACAATCTAGAAGCAAACAGAAAGGCGACAAGATCACAGGTTAAAAATCAGTATGAAAACCCTATGATGCCACATCACCAGAGAATATCATTACTGAAAAAAAAAAAACTTTCCACTGTGACCCAAAGACTGGCAAACTGAGAATTTACTCAAACCTATAGGCAAGAATCTCCACAAGAAAAAGGTCAGCACAGTCATAGACAGAAGCCTTCAAGCTAAATATGCTCGTTCTCTTCCAGAATCAATGACAAAGGAAAGTGTGGAAGACAGCTGTATAGATAGCACAAGACCTATCACCTTTGTCAGTTTCTGTTTCTGAGACTGAAGTTGTTCCGTTATTTCAGTCACGTTTGACACTTCATGACCCCATTTGGGGCTTTCTTAGCAAAGATATTGGAGTGGTTTGCCATTTCCTTTTCTAGTTTTTTTTTTTTAATAGATGAAAGAACTGAGACAAATAGGGTGAAGTGACTTGCCCAGGGTCACACAAGCTAGTATCAGAGGCTAGGTCTAAACTCAGGAAGATAAGTCTTTCTGACCAGCTGTTGCTCTACTGAATGGTAAATTCGTTTTGAACAAGAGCCACATTTTGTTTCTCTCCTCATTACCTAGAACAGAACCCTGTACTTATTCCACACAGCAAAAAAGTAATTTTCCCTCAAGCATAGATACAATCATGTCACCTCCTCTCCTCAATGAACTCCAGCGACTGCCTCTAGGGTCAGTTGTAAACTCCTCTCTGGGACATTTAAATCTCTTCACAACCTAATTGTCCCCCTTTCTACCTGTCCAGTCTTGTTACACCCAACTCTCCTCCATGAAACCTATGATCCCAACCATACTGGCCTTCTTGCTGTTCCACATACATTATTCTCCTACAACTGTCTCCATACCTTTGTGCTGACTATTCCCCAGGCCTGAAATATACCTTACCTTCCCCTTTGGGGATCCCTGGTTTCCTTCAAGCCTAGGTTCAATTAACTCCTCCTGTATCAAGACTTTCCTGATCCCCCAGTTAGTGTTCTCCTTCCCAAAACTTCCATTTTGGATATATTCCGTATATATTTATGTATGTGCATATTATCTCCTTAGTTAGAATGTAAGCTCTTTGAAGACAGGGATTATCTAAATTTTGTCTACAAATCCCCAGTTCCAAGTATTTCCACCACCTCCTCTACTCATTCTCAAAGTACTCCCCCTGGAGAAAACATTGTTCCACACAGACACTTCTGCTCATGCACCTTTACTCACACTATGCCCTCGAATGCTCTCCCCATCTCTTCCTCACAACTGATGAATCTCTATTCTCCCTTTAAAATTCAATTCAATCCATTAAGTCATCCCTGAATGCTAGGAATCCAACCTCACCTAAACCCCTCTCTGCTGGAGGCCTCCTAGGACAAGGCTGTCTTCATTAGTTTCCAGGGCATCTGAGGGGATAGAAATAGTGAAGCACTTTGTCAAACTTAAATCAATATGTATGCATATATTTGTATACATACCCACATACATATTTATGTAGGCATATATAGATATACAGGGTATCCCAAAAGTCTTAAGCTTTAATAGAGCAAGATTGGGGGGATAGCCACTCTATGTAAGCTACCATTAGGCATGCCCTCTTGGAGATCATATATTCATCAAAGGTATAAAGCAATATTTGTTATGATTATTGTTAACAGTTGTCATAGATCACTAAGGGAACATCTGTAATGGACACAACATTTCTTAAAGGAGTATCGCCATCCTTAAACCTTTCTGATTGATGTCACACCTTCAAAAAGTCTCCCTGCTAAGAAATCAGAAACTGAGGTAGATAAACTATGGACCCAGTCTAATTTGGCAAGTCATGGGTTAAGAACAGGCATTTACCTTATGCCCTTCACCTGGCATTCCAAGCCCTCCACAACTTGGGTCCAACCCAACTTTGCAGCCTAAATTTCCATTTCTTCCCAGCAAGATTCTTCCACTCTCATCAAACTGGATTATTATTTGCTGTCTTTTAAACCTATCTTAAGCTTCCCATTCCCACGTCTTTGCTTATTGCATTTCCTCAGACTGCAATGCCTTCATTCTCTATCTCTGCTTTTCAAATTTTGACTAGCCTCTATCAGCAATAAAAGGATCCAGGACAACTCCAACGGACTCATAGCAAAAAAGGTTCTCCACCACCATGGCAGGAACTGATGGCCTCTGAATGAAGACTGAAGCTTACCATTCTTCACTTTTTTTCCTCCCTGAAATTTTCTCAGTATAAACAATATGTCTTCTTACATAATATAAGGACCACAGAAACACATACTGTATCATAACACACATACAATCTATATCATATTACTTACCATCTTGGGGAGGTGAGAGAGTTGGGAGGGACGGAGAGAACACAGATCATAAAATGTCAGAAAATGATTATTAAAAATCATTTTGCCATGTTATCTGGAAAAAATTAAAACTGTGTTTAAATTTTGACTATCCTTTAAATCTCAGCTCTAACCTTATCTCTTCTATTAAACTTGTCCTGACCACTAAAGCCAGCATTCAATTCAATTCAACAAGCCTTCAGTAATCACAGTGCAGCATATAGTAGGTACTTAACAAATTCTAGCTGACTAATTTTTTATATGCCAAACTCTAAAACAATCACTGGATTTTAAAAGATTTTTTTTTAAGTTGAAAGAGTTTACAATGACCTGGGGCAATGGTATGTTAGAGCTGGCTCATACTGAATTGGAAGAGACAATTGTTAAATTTTCACTGGGAGTATTGACACCTCGGGAAATCAAATGCTATAAATCAGGACTTTTATTATTTGTTGGTTGTCTAGAATTAAGCTAGTGATGGGGAAAATGTCAATAACAGATTAAACTTAAAAGTAAGTCTTGTGGGGGCAGCTGGGTGGCTCAGTGGATAGAGAGCTAGACCTAGGGTTCAAAGCTGGCCTCAGACACTTCCTAGCTGTGTGACCCAGAGCAAGTCACTTAATTCCCCCATTACCTAGCCCTTACCACTCTTCTGTCTTGGAACCAATTCATAGTATTAAATCTAAGACAGAAGATAAGACTGTTTTGTTTTGTTTTTAGTCCTGTGCAGAATTTTTTCCAGAGGTCCAATTGTTAAACATTTACCAGCATACTTATCTGTACCATTATCTGTATCATTGGATGAGTTTTTGCCTTATCTTGCCAGAAAACAGGACTGACTCTACACCCCTTTCTAATTATTTCTATCCCAGGTTGCCTTCACTCTAGCCATCAGCTCTATTGCCCCCTTGGAACTTTGGACCCCATATTCTCGGAAAATATCCTGGGCCCTATCAGATGATCTTTTGGAACCAGATCTTCTTGCTGCCTCATCCCAGACAGCTAATACTGTCTTTTAATATTTTATTTTTATTCAATTACATGCAAAACATGTTTTAAAACCCTTACCTTCTGCCTTGGAGTCAATAGTATATATTGGCTCCAAGGAAGAAGATCGGTAAGGACTGGACAATGGGGTTTAAGTGACTTGCCCAGGGGCACACAACTGGGAAGTGTCTGAGGCCAGCTTTGAACCTAGGACCTCCCGTCTCTCAGCCTGGCTCTCAATCCACTGAGCTACCCAGCTGCCCCCACATGCAGAACATTTTAACATGCATTTCTTTTAATTTTTGAGTTCCAAATTCTCTGTGTCTCTCTGCTTTCCCCTACCCTGAGATAGCATGAAATTGTATATAGGTTATATGTGTGCACTCATGTAAAACATATTTCTATATTTATCATGTTATGAAAGAAAACAGAAAGAAGAAAAAGAAAGTTTTATTTTTAAAATATGCTTTGATCTGCATTCAGCCTTCATCACCTCTTTTTCTTTAAGTAGATAGTATTTTTCACCATGTGAACTTTGTAATTGTCTTGGATCCTAGTATTGCTAACTGTCTTTCACCAATTGATCTTTGTACAATTTTGCCACAATGTTAGCACAAGTTAACATTGTAACTGTACTATATAGTACAATGTAATATTCTCCTGGTTCTTCTCACTTTTCTTAGCATCAATCCATGCAAGTCTTTCCAGGTTTTTCTGAAAGCAGCTGATCATCATTTCTTATAAATTAGTATTCCGTCACAATCATATTACACAACTTGGTCAGCCCTTCCCCAACTGATGGACATCCCCTTAATTTCCAATGCTTTGCTATCATGAAAAGAACTGAAATAAATATTTTGGTATATGTAAGTCCTTTTTTATCCCTTTGGGATACAGACCTAGTAGTTGTAAAAATTAAATTTAGTTTCTCTACTAAAAGTATTGTATTTTTAGAGGTTTATTAAAGATTATTAGAAATCGAGGATAAAGAAATACAAAATAAGAAGGCATGTGCCTAGAGCACTAGTCCATTCACAATTCACTTACTACATCTTGAGAGCCGCGTATGCTTAGAAGCGGAAGCAGAGAGTGAGAGTAGGCGGTACAGTCAGTTTAAATACAAATTTTGTTCTCCGCCCAGGTGGTGATTCAGGTGATATTATAGGGAATTCTGAGAACTGCCAAGGACTTCTGGGGATTGAAGTCTGGGGTTCAAATCTCCATTTTTACATAGTGCTATTGCTAGGTTTTATAGCTTTGGGGCAGAGTTCCAAATTGCTCTCCAAAATGGTTAAATCAGTTCACAACTCTACCAACAGTGTCATATTGTCACAATTTTCCCACATCCCTGTCAGCAATTGTCATTTTTGTTTTCCATTATATAAGCCAGTCTGAAAGGGGATATCTCTATTATTTTAATTTATATTTCTCTAATCAATAATGACTTAGAACATTTTATATGACTATAGATAGCTTAGATTTCTTCATCTAAAACTACCTTTTCCTATCCTTTGACCATTTATCAAGTGGGAAATGATTTATAATCTTATAAATTTGACTCAATTCTCTACATGTTTGAGAAATGAGGCCTTTATCAGAGAAAAATTTTTGCCAGTTTTCTGCTTTCCTTCTAATCTTGGCTGCATTGGTTTTGTTTGTTTGAAACCTTTTTAATTTAATGTAACCTAAATTATCCATTTTACTTTTCATAATGCTTTCTATCTCTTGTTTGGTCATAAAATCTTCCCTTCTTCATAGATCTGACAGGTAAATTATTCCATATTTCTCTAATTTACTTATAGTATCACCCTTTATTTTGAAGTCATATTTTTTATCTTATCTTGATATAGGGTGAATGATATTGGTTTATATCTAGATTTTGCCACATTTTACACTTTATAGCTGGCCTAACTCTCCTCCCAGTTTTCCAACTCCACTTTTTGTCTTGTCTTCCCCCATGAGAAGGAAAATTCCTTAGGGGAAGTCATTGTCTTTCTTTCTTGTTGTCTGGTACTTAACATCATGCATGGTACAAAGTGAATGCTTAATCTACAGCTCACTTAGCATTAATCAATCACACACTTCCTTATACTAGTTAAAATCAACTTTGGTTATCCATTATTGTTTGTTTAATTAATTCATCATTTTCAAGTAAATATATTGATGTCTCTTTAAACATCGTAGCTACCCGCTATCTGGCCTTTGTCGGCTATATTTTTATACATATAGGTCCTTGTTTTCTTTTTTTTTTCCCATCTCTTTGGGATACAGGATTAGTAGTGCTATTGCTAGATCAAATAGTACACATGGTTTTATAGCCTTTGGGGCATAGTTCCACTAATATATGATACAGGGGCAGTTAGGTGACTCAGTGGATAGAGAGCTAGTCCTAGAGACAGGAGGTCCTGGGTTCATATTTGACCTCAGACACTTCCTAGCTATGCGACCCTGAACAAGTCATTTAATCCCTTTTGCCTGTCCCTTGTTGTTCTTCTTCCTTGGAACTGATACTTAGAATTGATTCTAAGACAGAAAATAAAGATTTTTTAAAGGAAAAAACAATACTTGATCCTGGAACTCCCCAGAAAGAACATCTTGAAGTCTGGGAACTTACGGAAATCCTGTAAGGAATAATGACATAAAAGTCTACATGAGAATCCTGCTCCCTTACCTTTGCTCCCAAAGCCCTGACCCTGATTGCTCTCTCTTCTGCTTTTGAACAAGGAACTTGGTGAATTCTTTCCCATGTATCTCCCCTCGTAGATATTACATGTATCTGCCTTGTGTTTACCTTTCACATGTATACCAATTAGATTGCTTTTGGAACAATCTAATTTATACATTTTCTTTTTTGTTTGTTTGTTTGTTTACATTTTCTGCCAACACTCACTATAGCACTTAACCCAGAGCTTTGCCACTAGTCAGCACTGCAAATGTTTCTGGATTGAAGGACCTTGTTCTCTGTGATCGACTTCCCCCACCACTGTATCTCCCTCCTCTCCTTTATCTCCTTGCTTACTCTTTTCCCAGGCTTCTGTCTACACACTTGGCTGCCTCTTTTATGAATAACCCCAAGCAATCGTCCTAGCTCTCCCTGATATTTGTGATTTTTCCCCTTCCTGATTTTCCTTAACCCTAACCTTTCCCTGCCTTGTGCTCCCACTTTTGCCAGCAGTATCATTGATATTTGGTGAGGGAAAGATGGAAGGAGGAGATGGCATGCAAGGAATTGGTTCCAACTCAGTAGGTTTTCTGAACCTCTCTGTACAGTGACCCTCAGATCATCTGAATTCTAGAGATTCCAGTCAAGGTCAACACATTACTTCTACCTGATAGAGAAAAGGTCTCCTTTGGTTCAACTTTCCCCAAACTATGATACTTTGAAATTTTGCCTAGAAAATTGGAATCATCTAAGCACTCAGCTCAGGGTATTTCCTCTGGCTTTCCCTAATGCTGGAATGCTCTCCTCACTCCTCATCTCTGCCTCCTGGTGCCCCTGGCATCCTTCGAGTCCCAACTCAGATCCCACCTTCTATTGAGAAACCTTTCCCAATCACTCAAAATTTTAGTGCCTTCTTGCTGTTTCTATTTAATCTGTATATGGTTTGTTTACATATTATTGATTGCATGTTGTCTCCCTCTTTAGACAGTAACTATCTCTTGCCTTTCTTTGTGCCCTCAGTGCTCGCCACCCTGGCACAAGGCAGAGCTTAATAAATGTTTCCTGGCTAAGCTACATCACATTAACCTGCTTCATATACACTGCAGCCTTCCACTCACTATTAGATAAATAAATAAATAGATAAATAAATAAATAAATGAAAGAAACTCTCTGTATGATGAATAACCAACCCTGTTTGTAGTGACAAGCTTCACCTTACTGAAGATGCTTCTTGATGTTAAACTGATCCTTGGACACCAAATGCACAAATCTCCTTGCAAAAGCTATAGAGGACTAAATAAATGTCTTCATCAAGAAGTAAAAGGATAAAAGTTTTAATAAAAAAGAAGAACAGGGACTCTACTGAGAGGAAAGCAAACAGGTTTATTCAAAAAGAAAAAGGGGGAAAGGGATTGCTCCAGACCCACTCAAGAAATTATCAAAAATTAATTCATATACCCCCCTGCCTGAAAATCCGACTCTTGAGAATTTGCCAAGGTTAATGAGGCCTGCAGTTATCTGCTGAGTAAGTGCTGGTCATGCAAGTTAAAGCTGCCTGGAGGCAGATTCAATTTATAGGTCCAATTTTTCTAAGAGTCAAAAGAAAGAAGAAAAAAGAAGAGAAAAATGTTTGCAAAAGAACAGAAATCAAACCGCAGCCCTGACCAAGAAGATGGAAGCCACATGGTACAATCTTGGCCAAAAGAATGAAGTGAGCATGAGAATTCTCTTGGTAAAGTAACTTCTCTCTTAATTTCTCTCAGTCTCAGTTTCCTCATCTGCAAAACTGAGATAATGATACAACCTACTTCTCAGAATTGTTGTGAGGAGCAAACAATATATATGAAGTGCTCTACAAAATTGAAAGCACTATTTAGATTTTTTTAGTCATTTTCATAAAAGAAGCCTTTTCCAAAATATACCTTCCTCTTCTCTAGCCCTCTCTCCCTCTCCGACTACCCCACATCAGAAGTATCTCGCCTACCTTCCCTGGTACCCAGTTCTCCATCAGTGATCCCAAGGCACAGAGAAGTCAGTATCCCCAAGTATATAAGGATCTGAACTGGGAAGGTTTTCTTTTTCTTGGCACTGAGGTTACAAATGAGGCACCCCATTCACTCACGTCACGTAGATTTACAAATATATACACACCAGAGTGAGGTACTTTAAATAAAATGTAACAGTGCCTCTAAATTGTCAAGAGTTGTTTGGCCCATTTTATTTCTTCTTCAGAATCAATACTGCCCATTCTCCGAGCATGCTCCTTGTCTCATTAAGTTTATCAACCACACTCAATGATACTCAGTCTTTTGCAGTTGTTCACTGACTAGATTTCAGTCCATCTTGTCCGTAGCCCATCAAACCTTTGGGCCATGACAGGAGGCCATTTTTTATCAGCAAGGCTTTTGGAGATGCCCTGACTTGGTTTAGTCCTGACCAATATTATTCTAAACACATCTCTCCCAAGGCTTGCTACATCCCCTCCTCCTCTTCACACCCCTTCTCGCTTTTAGGATCAGTACATAAATTGTAAGAATCATTCATAATCCGCACTGATGCTTCATCTTACTCTTTTTGTACCACATTTTTGTTGACAGAGACTGGTGTGTTCTCCATCCCTACTGACAGTGATGTATAAACAGCCCTATTTCCACTGAGGCTGAAGGGCTAATGTTGACAGGTATTGAAAACAATTTCAGAGTGCAGGATTGAGCCTTATTTGGAGAGGATATAAGGAGACTTTCAAGTCCTAACTGGACCTCTCTAGCACATTATCTGCAACTGCCGTTCTATTAGGGAAAATCTGTAGAGGTCATTAATGGGGTCTCCGGAAAGAGCTTCTGAGAGCACAGCTCCCAACCCACTGATGAAGTGACCTGGTTATTCCCCAAGGCTTTGTTGAAAGGGACCCAAAGACTGGCCTCAGAGAAATTTTCCCACAGCTGACCTTGGCTTCTGTGTTTTCATTAGCATTATACTTGTTATAAAAGAGAGAGAGAGAGAGAGAGAGAGAGAGAGAGAGAGAGAGAGAGAGAGAGAGAGAGAGAGAGAGAGAATGAACACCCTAGTGCAAATATTAATAATATGGAAATAGGTCTTGATCAATGACACATGTAAAACCCACTGGAATTGCTTGTTGGCTATGGGAGGGGGGTGGGAGGAGGGGAGGGAAAGAACATGAATCATGTAACCATGGGAAAATATTCTAAATTATATAAATAAAATTTTAAAAAAGAAAGAAAAAAGGTGATATGCCCTAATTAATAGAGAATGCTTTTAGCTGCTATAGGTGGGTAATTTGGTGCTCAGACATACATATTGGTCAGTCTGTTTAGTTTTTCTGCAGGATAAAGACATTTATTTTGCTTTAAAGAGCCTCAGCCACCTCTTGGCAATTTCAGAAAAAAAAAAACATTCCTACTTACCAACTTTTTTCTCTCCATGTTTTCTTTTACTTTTGGTTTGTTTTTACATGTTTCCCAGAGAAATCTGCAAAAATATCTGGGATCCTTCTTAACTCTTCAGGTCTAATTTCTTATTCTTCTACTCTTTTCTCCAAGGGTGATAACCAGGTAATTCCAGCCATCTGGCAATAAAGAATCTTAGAGCTGAAAGGAATCTTAGAGAGCACTCAGTCCAACCAGCTTAGCTTACAGATGTGGAAACTGGGGACCAGAAAGGATAGTCTCCAAACAAGGCAGGTGGGACAAGGTAAGACAAACAGAAGGCAAATCATTTCATTTAGGTGTGCCTTGGTTTCCTCATCATTTAAAAAAAAACAGAGATTAAAATTTTCCATCCTGCCTATCTCATAAATTTGTTGTGTACATCAAACCAAATTCTATAATGCATAGCAATTTCTTTATAAAATATAAACTACTACATAAATGGCAGCAGTAATAATACTATTGACATTAAATGCCTAGGAAAACTTAACAGGAAGAAGCCCTTGGCAAAACTATGGTCATTGGAAAAATTAATTTTTGATGCCTTCTGATCTCCCTTTATGGGGTCCTTCTCAGGTAACATCAATAATAATAATAAAAGCAACAACTTACATTTATATAAAACTTTTAAGTTTTGCAAAATATTTTACATATATATCACTTGATCTTCCCAATAATCCTGGGAAATAGAAAGTATTATTATCCCCATTTCACAGATAAGAAAAACTGAGGCTGAGAAATTAAGTGACTTACCCAAAGGACCCAGACAGCATATCAGAATTTGAACTCAGATCTTCCTGATTCCACTCCCACTGCTCTTTATCTACTGTGTCACATAGGCATTCAAAATGCTTTTACCAATCCCTCAGATATATGAATTGCCTATATACATAGGTTATCCTCCAGTTGTCTAACTATTGCTACTTACTCCAGTACCCTCAAAATTCTTAATGCAATAAAAGTACTTCTCTTTACCTTCTAACAAAGCTCCTAATACCTCAGTGGCTATATCAGCTAAGCATCAGAAGAAAATCTGATTAAAATAATCCATGCTGATGAAAAATGCTCCAGAAATTACTCTGCATTCACATTGAAGAATTTTTTTCTTTATTTTTGTTGGGGGTTTTCATTTGGTTGGTTTTATTGTTTTGGTTTTGAAGCATGACTAATGGGGAAATATGTTTTGCATGACTCCATATGTATAATGGGTATTGCATTTCTTGCCTTCTCAATGGGCAAGGAAAATATGGAAGGAGAGAATTTGGAATTGAAAATAAAATTTTATTAAGATGTAAATGATGGGTAATCCCTTTTGGGTCTTAATTTTAAAAGTCGATAGTTTATTAGTCCATATAAACTTCAGATGGTTGGGATTTCAGAGAGTATGGCATATATCCCTTTATTTGAGACAAGGAGACTTTATTCTAGTCATCTGAAACAAAACAACATAGGGAGCTCCCTGTTCTGCTGATACATACAATAGCCCAAGTGTACAGCCCAGAGTTGGCTGAACAAGGGGAATTCTGGGTAAGCATATACAAGTGTGAGCCTTTGAAATAAAGAGAACGTGCTAACATTGACTAACCCCCCAAACAGCAGTGTCAGCTGCAAACTTAAAGATGATACTTAGGTATGTCTTTTTTGCCACATCTACACACAAACACACACACATACACCAAAGAGCAGTGCTATCAATGCCCTATCATCTTTGAACTCAAGAAAATGATAATATATCATCTAGGTTTTAGTCATATATTTTATGATGTCTATACATCATGCAGTTAAATATCAGTCAACAAACAACAAATTAGGAGATGGCACTTGGACTGATGTTTCCATTCTCAATCTAAAAGTTTAGATGTTTGCCTAGCAAAGTAAAGTCTCTGTTTGAGCTCTGTTAAATGACATTCTGTCTTTATTTATTTAGTAGCATGTCCATAACAGAAAGAGCAGTAGAGCTGAAGTTGGTCAAGACACAGATTCAAAGCAAGTCACAACTGGTTTGAAACTGTAAAGGATAATTTTAGTGTTGTGACCTAAACTATATTAATTATTTGGTCACCATGGATATCCCAAATAAAAAAAAATACCCGTCAGCTGGAAATTTATGGTGATTTAATTAATATAGTGGAAAGAAATTAAGAAGAAGGAAAAAGGAAAGAGTGTAGGATTTCTTCCACCTGGCTTGTGCCAGGGGGAAGATTAGAGGCTCTAGGGAGGTAAGGTTTGGGAGAATAAAGGAGGAAGGAATCAGCCTGAACTCCAAGAGGGCTCAGCCAAGATGCCTGAACCTGAATTAACTCAAGGGCAAACTCCCTGCCAAAACCCAGACAAATAGCTGCCACCATGCCAAGATGTCAGAACACTTAGAACGCTGCCAGCCAGAGCTGCCTCTCTGGGGAAAAAGAGCAAATAGAGGAAGTCACATGCCCTATATAGATGGTTTTACATCACTTTCCTGCATCTCATCTGTACCAATGTTAGCTTAGCTTGACTTAGGACAGCCCAGGGGTCTGTCAGCTGTTTCTACACATGTCTGTTGAAGGCCATCTTCTTAGATACTTAATCCTTGAGTATGGGTGCAGACATTCCTGACCTTGTTAAATTAAGTAGGGTGGAAAACTGTAGAGTTCCCAAGACCTGATTCTGTTAGACCAAGTATCTCCATTGTTACAAATCAGGAAATAGCTAAATCAAATCTTCTAAAGTACGGTCTGAGTAGGGTGGAGTAGTTTTAAAATTCACAAAGCTTAGTGTGTATCCTTAGCTATAAAATGAGAATAATATCTGTAGTACCTGCCTCATAGAATTTTCACAGGGGTTAAAGGAAATAATGCATACAATGTCTCTTGATGGCTTAAAAAGTACTGTGTAAATATTAATTATTATTTTGTTACATAACAATTTTGGAAAGCATAAAATTTGATATGCACTAAAGATCATGAAAGTAACATAATTAGTTTGATATTCATTCTGTCATCTTGAAACAAAATGGAATCTGATAAAAATTTTCAAATGAGCATAGTTTCAATCACTTTTAATGTATTTCAAAGACATCAAATATATCAGTGAAGTTTACAATAACTATACCATGTAAGTTAATCTACAATTCACAGAAGCCATTTGTTTAACTGTCCTAATTGTAACTTCTCCATAAACAAAGGAGTATGATTTTAAAAAGCATTAGCCTAGCAAATAAAGGAGTAAACCTACTACCTTAAAAGGTAACAACCTCTACTGAAGACAACCATCATAAGTTAAATAAATGAACCATTGCGTTGAAAACAAAAATGCCAAAACAGACACAATCTACTATTTTCAAGATTATTGATGGAAATTAGCCAAGTCATGGATATCATTATAACCTGTTTTGTAACTTTTCATAATAATGTGCTAAAAACTATAAAAGAATAAAGAAAGTTGGTGAAGAATTTCATGTTTTCCAACTGAAAACACCAGACAAGTGCCAGTTTATCTTCTCCAGTCTAGGAAGCTTCTTTCCACAAGTTATTCTCAAAGTCATTGTCAGTGGATAGGTGATAGTCATAGCAGAGTGAATTCTTCAAATTCTTGAGTCTCTCAGACCACAACCAAAAAGAGGTCCAATTCTTGTTCCATCCAACTTAACAGCTGCACATCTCCTTCTCTCATCTGGCACCTACTCTGAAATTCTCCTCTTTCTTCCCCCCTGCTTCTCTAGATCAGACACTGAAAGATGGAATCTTCAACATACTTCTTTTTTTGCCTGTCTCTTCCAACTTAAAATGTTTGACTGGGAGGGAAATAGGAAAGCATTAAGTATCTGTTCCCCACCGCTAATTCCATCAAAGATTTCTCATTATTCATGGCTGGCAGTTTAATTTCTTCTTTCTCCTCTCCTGGAACAGTCGTACCCTTAATTATTGACCTTCTCATCTTCCTAACACCACTTTTCCCTGTATTAGCTCTTCTCAAGATCTGCCTGCCATATTATCTATATAGTTGCTCACCTGGGAATAGAAAAACTCTCTTGAAGTTTTTTTTTTTTCCCTCTAATGCTTATCTGAAAAATCCTGTGCCTGAGATTTCTAGAGCTAAGGGGCTCACCTATACAAAGAGCCTGAGGACAGCTTGAATCTTTGGGCACTGTGGTTATTGAATTCAAACTTAAGTCATGTTTTCAACTGAAAATCTTTCCTTCTGGCCTTATGGCAGGAATGCTGGATCAAGGACAGATTTAAGAATCTCCATGGACAGATACTGGGCTAGAAGACAAGACCAATACGGAGAACTGAAAAAAATTTTGTAAAGATTTGTGTTTTAAGGAGAACTTGACTCACACTAGTTCCTTGGAACTTGAGATACAATATTAGAACAAAATGAGATCCTAGGAGATTATTCAACAATTAATAAAAGGAGATTTACTTGGCCAATGCAGAAAGATGACCAACAAGGACAGACACTGAGGACACCATGAGATGACTCATCTGAGCAAAGCCCACTTGACTGAATTGCCCATAGATTTCCCCCAGTCAAGCATCAGAAAGCACCTGAAGCTTCTTGTGGCTACTTGTAGTTGAATAACCAAGAAGTAATATCAACAGAATGAGCCACTAGCTCCCTAAACCAACCAAATCTGGAGGATGGACTCAATGTTTTTTTTTAAACTAGCCTAACTTGCATAATGGTAGAATTTAAGATATTGCTCTATCACAACTTGTATGAACTGATGGAGAAAATGTGAGCATAATTAGGAGAACAATGTTCATAATAATGCAAAGAAAACTATTGAAAGATGTGAATTCTGAGCAATACAGTAACTTTGACAGTCTAATATGCTAAAGAATGCCTTCCTACCCTTTCAGCAGAGTAATAGTGAATTATAGATACAGAAAGATTCATATATTATTAGATATAGCCAATGTGTTGGGATTTTTTGTTTACCTGAATTCTTTGTTGCAAGGAAGAATTCTAGGCTTGAGGAGATAGACAAGTTACCTCCAAACTAGAGAACTCCATACTAAATAAAATTCTACTTATCATTCAGTATAGTTAACATTTATATAGTATTTCAAAGTTTTGCAATGTGCTTTATACATTATCTCATCTGATCCTCACCACAACCCCATGAGGTAGGTATTATTACTATAACCATTTCACAGATGAGAAAACTGAGGTGGAGAGCAATTAAATGACTTGTCCAGGTCACACTGCTTTCTGAGTGTGGAAAACAGGGTTTGTACTCAGGTCTTCCTAACTCCAAGTCTAGCATATTCTAATCACCACATCATCTAGTTGCCCAATTAGAATTTGATAAGACTAATAAATTATTTGCTAAGTGTCAGATGAAGACAATGTTATTTTTAAGGATCAACAAAATCCTTTTAAAAAGACCCTCCATAAACCAAGTCCTCACAAGTGTCAATGAACTAGTGAGAATTTCTAAGGGAATAAGCCATTGTTGGTACCGTTCTCTAATTCTAAAAATGAAAAAGTGGGGCAGGGCATGTTACTACTGCAAGTAGCTCCACTGTTATCCTCCAGGTTAGTATCACCTTAGCAAAGAATCTAATTGGAAAAACCAATTAGATTTGTCTAAGTCATTGGACCTTAGACCAATATTTAACCTGAATCTAGCATAATAAAACTATGTGAGCAATACCTTTTGTGAGAGGTATATTTGCACCTATTATTTTCATTTTTTCTTAGTTTCATTTTTTATTTCATTTTTCATTCATTCATTTCTTAGTTATAAACTATCTAGATCTCAGCCCCAAGCAGAAGTTCCCACACAATGAAGGCAATTTTTTAAACCTTCAAATCCCCTGGAATAAGATGTTCCCTTGAGAATTCTGAGATGCCAAACAAGACGCATTCAGGTGAGCTTGATTATTCCAGTAGAATTCATGGAGTTTAAATATGGGCGTAGGTACACAGTCAGGAGGTTCATCCAGTGCCATTTAGAATATGAACTTGACATTCACCCATGAGGGAGAAAGATAGCAGCTGTTGTGACTGACTCCTGATGTCGAATTTCAAAAACACCACAAAGTTTTCTTTTTTTAAAACTCTTACTTTGTTTCTTAAAATCAATACTGTGTATTGGTTCCAAGGCAGAAGAGAAGTAAAGGCTATGCAATGGGGGTTAAGGAAATATCTGAGACCAAACTTGAACCCAGGACCTCCTGTCCCTAAGCCTAGTTCTCAATCCATTAAACCAACTAGCTGTCCCCATGGCTTTCTAATGTACTTAATCCTTGGGATGGCAACTTTGCCCAAATGAAGCTCATAGACTGGCTGAGGTTCAGAGACATGTAGCATTAGATTAAGAGATCAGGCTGAGACTATGGAACACAGGTTTCTCTGTGTCTTGCTAGTAGGAAGAATTGAGTTCACAGTAGGCATTTTTGCTGGAGAATTAGATGGAAAGTAATTCCAGTGCCTTTACCAAGAAAACTCCAAAATGGGGTCATTGAGTCAAGCACAACTGAAGTGAATGAACAACACTAACAGACATTTCCACCAGACTGCATAGAGTCAACAATATTACCTGAAACTCTAGAAGGAAACAGAGCATCTATGACAAAGAGTTCATGAGAATGCAGTGATAATCCTATATACTCCTGGCCTATGTTTGATGTTGCCCCACAATGAACTATGGGAATGTGCACATTCCTCAACTACCCTTAGTAGGAGGATATTTGGGCTTCAAATGCAGCCCTTCTTTGTAACTTCTGCAAAGCACAGTGAACTGCCATCATTTATATTATTAGCATTAGCAATAATAAAAATCATATAATTTTAAAACCTAGATCTAGAGCTAGAAGGAAAATTAGAGGCCACCTGGTCTAATTCCTTTATTTCAAAAATGAGGAAACCAAGACCCAGGAAGGTAAATGATTTGTCCAAGGTCATGTAGGTAAGTAAATGAAAGAGGTGGAATTCAAGCACAGGTCCTCTAACTAAAGAGCCAGCATTCTTTCCACTGTACCATTTCTGCCTTCTCTTTTGATTATTCAGGCTTTTTCAGTTCTAACAACTCTTTGAACCCCATTTGGGATTTTCTTGGCAGAGATACTGGAGTGGTTTATGATTTTCATCAAGAAGTCATCTTACAGATGAGGATACTAAAGCAAACAAGGTTAAGTGACTTGCCCAGAGACACAGAGCTAATAAGTATATGAAACTGGATTTGAACTCAGGAAAATGAATCTTCCTGACTCCAGACCTGGCACTCTATCCACTACCCCACCTAGCTTTTCCACTATCTTCTTTAACATTTGCTTAAGGTTACAAAGTGCTTTCTTTGACTTTAAAATGTACAAAAAAAAACTTTCTTCAAAAGTCGGGACATTAATCCATTGCTGGTGGAGTTGTGAATTGATCCAACCATTCTGGAGGGCAATTTGGAACTATGCCCAAAGGGCACTAAAAGAAAACTTGGAGGGATCTCCAAGAAAAACCACTATCCACATCCAGAAGAAAACTGCGGGAGTAAAAACACAGAAGAAAAACAACTGCTTGAATACATGGATCGAAGGAATATGATTGGGGATGTAGACTCTAAATGAACATCCTAGTGCAAACATCAACAACATATATAGGTTCTGATCAAAGACACATGTAATACCCAATGAAATTGCACATCGGCTGCGGGAAGTGTGGGTGGAGGGGAGGGAGGGAAATAAAATGAGTATTGTAACCAAAAAAAATTAAAAGAATTAAAATAAATAAAAGAACTGATTAGATTCAGAGGACCTGGGGGAAAAAACTTTCTTCACAAAAACCCTATGAGATAAATAGTACAAGTATTATACCCATTTTACAGATGAGGAAATTAAGGCTCACAGAGGAAGAGTGCCTTGCCCACTGTCACAGTTAATAAGTGATAGAGTTAATATTCAAATCTTTATGTCATCACTTCAAGACCAGCAAGCTGTCCTTAATGCACCCACATGTAACTCCCATTCACCAGTCCTATTTCTCTCAGAAGCAACCCAAAATAAGTCACAGAGATTACAGAACAAACAAAAATTCTGAAGGGATCTCTTTGGACATAATAGAACTTTAGAGAGTTGGAGATAGCTATCATTTCCTCTCTTATTTGTCTCTTCTCTGCTAAATTCCACAAATTCCTTCAAATGATTTCTCACCATTCTGGTTGCCCTTCTCTGGATCCGTTGTAGTCATCAAGAGTCACTCTTAAATGTGACATTCTGAATTGAACATAAAACTCCAGCTGTAGTGACTAGCAAAAACAACAATAGGAAAATGGATATTTGACTAACAAAGTAACTAAGAAGCTTTTATTAAGCATTTAATATGTGTCAGGCATTTTGCTAAGCACTAGGAATCCCAATCCAAGTAAAAAGATAGTCCCTACCCTCAAGAAGCTTACATTCTAACGGAGGGAGACAGCACATATAAGGGAACTGAAAGGAGGGGAAGACATACATAGATACATAGGGCATAGTAGTGAAGTCCAAAAAGTAAAGGACAGCTAGCCCAAGTTCTTTCTCAAAATAGTAGAAGTAACTCAACAATAGGGTAGTTGGTTCACAAAGGCAGACAGAGAAGGCAGCTAGGGCACTTAGAAAATTGAGAATGGTTAGTCTGGGCTCTTCCTTAAAATGGAGGTTCCACTATGCCCAAAGGGCTGTAAAAGACTACCTGCTCTTTGATCCAGTCATAGCACTGCTGGGTTTGTACCCCAAAGAGATAATAAGGAAAAAAGACTTGTACAAGAATATTCATAGCTGCACTCTTTGCCCAAAATTGGAAAATGAGGGGATGCCCTTCAATTGGGGAATGGCTGAACAAATTGTGGTATATGTTGGTGATGGAATACTATTGTGCTCAAAGGAATAATAAAGTGGAGGAATTCCATGGAGACTGGAACAACCTCCAGGAAGTGATGCAGAGCGAGAGGAGCAGAACCAGGAGAACATTGTACACAGAGACTGACACATTGTGGCATAATTGAACATAAAGGGCTTCTCTACTAACAGCAATGCAGTGATCCAGGACAATTCTGAGGGACTTATAAGAAAGATGCTATCCACATCCAGAGAAAAAACTGTGGGAGCAGAAACACAGAAGAAAAACAATTACTTGATCACATGGTTCAATGGGGATAGGATTGGGGAAGTAGACTCTAAACGATCACCCTAATGCAAATGTTAATAATATGGAAATAGGTCTTGCTCAATGACACATGTAAAACATGTAAAAAACCACATGTAAAAGTGGAATTGGGGGGGGCAGCTGTGGAGAGTGGCTCAGTGGATTGAGAGTCAGGCCTAGAGATGGGAGGTCCTAGGTTCAAATCTGGTCTCAGATACTTCCAAGATGTGTGACCCTGGGTAAGTCACTTAACCCCCACTGTCTAGCCCTTACCACTCTTCTGCCTTGGAACCAATACATAGTATTGATTCCAAGGTGGAAGGTAAGGATTTAAAAAGAAAAGTGGAATTGTTCATTGTCTATGGGAGGGGGTAGGAGATAGAGAGGGAAAGAACATGAATCATGTAACCATGGAAAAATATTCTAAATTAATTAAATAAAACTTTATAAATAAAAAATGGAGGTTCCAAAAGGAATAATGGTAAAGTTTCTTTTTTTTAACTCCTACCTTTTGTCTTAGTATCAGTTCTAAGACAGAAGAGAGACAAAGGTTAGGGTTAAGTGACTTTCCCAGAGTCACGTAGGTAGGAAATATCTGAGGCCAAATTTGAACCCAGGTCCTTCCGACTCCAGACCTCGCACTCTAGCCACTGTTCTTCCTAGGTGCCCAATGATAAAGTTTCAAACAATTTATTTAGCCAATAATGCAAGCTGGTTAAAGAAGGCCCTTTTCTTAGAAGAAGAGAGGGAATATGTAGATAATGGACATTTCAATGAGAAATGAATATCCATGAGTACAACCCCTGACTCCAAAGCAGCCCCTGTATTTAGCTTTATCTGACCTACTCCGGATGGTATATTCAAAGGTACTTTGCAACACTCACTCTGGATGACCTTCTGGAAGAAGATGAGCTGCAAGTAACATTCTAAGAGTGGCTCCACATCTCAGGATAACCCTAGAAAATGTGTTATTGTGTCTTTCCATAATAGGAAGTCTTGAAGATTACAGGAGAAGCCACTTTATATAAAGTTTTATAGACTGTGATGCTTCTTTCGAGCAGGAAAATTTTCATTTTTGTCTTTGGTATCCTCAGAACCTAACATAGCAGTACAAAGGCAACATGGTACAGTGGATGGTGGGATGGCCTCAGAGTCAGGAAGACTTGTATTCAAGTCTATCTTTAACATATTCCATCTGTATGACCCTGTGCTAGTCACTGCACTTTAACCTCTCAATTCCCCAAAGCAACTCCCTAAGACTATAAGGTGCACAACAAGTTGTTCATCTGTATTGGTGAGGAAGTTTGTTCAATGGGAACATGTCTATAGCAATTAAATTATATATATGAATCAATACATCAATTCCTTTTACATAGTATATACTTAACAGTTATTAAATTGAAATAGGTATTATGGAAGATTACAAGATCAGCAATGGTATACTATTCCAATTTGGTAGGAAAGTTGTCATTCCCCATAACCAATTCCCACTCTTGTTCATAGTATCATTCCACTGGGCAATGATTCTCTATAGTCAGTCCCTCAGCTCCTTCCCTAAATCATGGCTTGGTTTTTCTTTCAAGTCCAACTAAAGAAAAAAAGAAATAATTGGAAGAATAAGTGGCAAAGACTCACACCCCATACCATCCTAGTTCAGCGTAGCTGCCCCTAGTCAAAGCCGCTCTCTATTTGACTAGAAAAGTCAGTCTGGGTTTAATTCTCTCTATTTGTTCTAGGAAGTTGTAAAATTGAATCAATAATTCTCTTGGATGCATTGAGCCCCCAGCCCAGAAAACTACTCTAATCAATAAATATTGTCATTATAACAGCTATTTCTCTAATCTCTTCCCAGACATCCCATTCCCATAATGCCTCTCGCTGCTACATTTGAATAACAAAACACTTAGATCATTAAGACAATGGTTAGCCACATTTCTTTTTTAAAACTTTAAAGATAAGATGAAAAGAAAAACAAAAAAAATAATGAAACAGAAGTAATTTTTGGAAACAGACAAATGTTCTCCCAAGCAGGAAGCAGAAGGGGAAGAGACATGTAGAGTAAGAAAACGTCAGCCTTGGGTCTGTGTCTCTAAGTGAATTCAGATAAAGAGGATTCTCCCAGACAGACCTCATGGCCCTAGAACTCTGCACTGGCAACCTCCTCATTGCAACTTTGGTCCCTCAGCGTACTCTCCCAGTATTCTGTTTCTCTGCTTGTCAAACCTCAGTCTAAATGGCTTCTTCTCTGCAGCTCCTCTTATGCCTACCTCTCACTCCTGGAAATACTCATTAAACTGCTCCCAGGCCTCCTGTCCTCACTTTCCCTTCAGAGTAGGAGGGGTCCAGTTTGTTGGTCAAAGTCTAGCTCTGGTAAATCAGAGAACCAGGACAGTTCCCCGAAGAGATCAAATAAGAGAACGCCTGGGGATTTTCCAAGGGTCCTGTTACACGAGGGACCCAGAAGATCTACTCTGCATTCTCATTGCCTACTTCCTAATACACAAATGAGACAACTGAAGAACACATTTGTTCTCTCTCTCCTCCCTTCTGCTTGGCTGGTTTCCAGCACTTTCTAGAGATACAGGGACAGATCACTATAATATACTCAAGTAATACTACAAAGCCAAAACACATATTCATTATTTACTCCTCAAAGACATCATTATTGGTCTTTTGTACTAGTGGTTTAAAGGAGAAATCAGACAATGCAGGAGGAGAAGTGGTTTGAGGTGATTAGATATCTTTTCTTATTACCAGTATGATATAGTGGATGGAATTCCTGACTTGGAGTCAGGAAGACCTGAGTTCAAATCCTACCTCAAATATTTACTTAGTTGTATGACCCTGGGCAAGTCAATTAAGGTCTCTCAGCCTCAGTTTCTTCATTTGCAAAATGAGGATAATAATAGCACCTGCATCACAAGGTTGTTGTGAGAATCAATGACATAATATATGTAAAATGCTTCATAAACCTAAAGGCACTATATAAATGTCAGCTATCATTAATGTTATAACCATAAGTAGATTATTTTTATGATATAGTCATTGATGAAAATGACATGTAAGAAACCAAAACAGAAGACACGTGAAAAAGTGACAAAGATCAATTTTTTTTATCAGCCTTACCCTTCTCAATAGTTTTTTGAGTTTAACCTCTCAGTTCCCCAAGAAATCCTCTAAGAGTATAAATAATCCAATAGATGCCAACATGGAAATACATGTAAAGGGAGTTTCTTCATAAGAAGTTCTCATGATCAGTGAAATCATAGGTTAAAAAAAATCAGCTTCAGTCAAGACCCATGAACTCTGAACTAGTGATGGAACTGAAAAAGCTCATCCCACCACATCCCACCATATACCCTTTCCCTGACTATCTCTCATGACTGACATACATGCTCCACCCTCCAGCCTCACTTCATTTGTTGTTGTGTCATTGTCATGTCTGATTCTTTGTGACCCTATTTGGGGTGTTCTTGACAAAGGTACTGGACTAGTTTGCCATATCCTTCTTCAGATCATTTCACAGATGAGGAAACCAAGGAAAACAGGGTAAAGTGAATTCATGAAGATGGAGTCTTCTGACTCCAGGCATGGCACTCTATTCACTGTACCACCTAGTTGCCAAGCCTCACCTCTACCTTTTGGCATTTCTGGCTTCCGACAGTACAGAATACAAGTTTCACCACCTCTAGGAAGCCTTTCCTGATTCTCCCAGTTGTCAAGATCTTCATCTTCTTCAAATTTCTTTGTAGCTCTGCCAAAGAGAAATAAGTCCTGGTGTCACCTGGTACTTCTTTCTGCCAAAGAGGAAGCCCCTGGGCTAAGGAATATCTCATGTTAGTTTCTCTTAGCAGAGCTTGTTATCTGGTTGGTATTCAGGATATAGCTTTGTATTTATTTATCCATATATATTATATCCTTAAGGAAAATATAAGTTCACTAGGGTCAGAGATTATTTCATTTTTGGGTCTTGTATTACTGGTTCCTAGCACAGTTCCTGACACAGAGGAGGCACTTAATAAATATTTATTGAATTGAACTAGTGAGATATAAATTAGCAAAGGTTTATGGTATTTGCTTTGACCTATAGCATAATCATGGAATCATTGATTCTTTTCCTAATGAGAACATTTTTAAATGTTTTGTTATTCTCTGGGTGTTTCTAATTCTAGAACAAAGCTAATGCAACATTATCAGCCTGGACTTTGTTCAACTTCAGATAAAAAAACGGGGAAGATGAAAATATTAGTGCCAACGCTATCATTGTGCCTAAGTTCTCAAACCATGGAGGTTCTCAGATGCCTTGCCTTCCTGCTTATCCTACTGAACCATGCCACTTGCCATCCTGTCCCCAGAACAAAAGGGAGTTTTAATAAGCTGCTGGTGATTTCCTTCGATGGGTTTCGCTGGAACTATGACCAGGATGTTGACACACCTAATATGGATCGCCTTGTAAGGGAGGGAGTGAAGGCCAAGTATCTCACTCCACCATTTGTCACCATGACATCTCCATCCCATTTTACCACCATCACTGGTAAGTTCTGATCCTTCAGCCAGGGGAGACTTTTTTTAAGTAAATGGAACCCCAGGACCTGTGTTAATATTCTTCTTCCTGATTTCCAGGCCTTTTTCAGTCATGTCTGACTCTTTATGATCCTATTTGGGGTTTTCTTGGCAAAGATTCTGGAGTAGCTTGCAATTTCCTTCTTCAGCTCATTTTCCAGATGAGGAAACTAAGACAAACAGAGTTAAATGACTTGTTTAGGGTCACACAACTAGTAAGTGTTTCAGGCCAGATGTGAACTCAAGAAGATGAGTCTTTCTGGACTCCATGCCATGCACTCTACTTACTGTGCCTCCTACCTGCCCTCTCCTTCCTGATTCAATTCCCAGAAATCTATAGTGCTAGAGGACCATGGTGGCCTGCTCATCTCAAGGGTATTGCTACAGCTTAATTGAATATTTACCTTGGCAAGTATGAGATGGCATTGCTGATCCTAACACTCAATGTGTATATGTCACTGTTGTGAGGGACACATAAACAAGAGACTGGAGTTCATAGGATCCTACGCTTAGAATAGGAGGGAGTCTTAGTAGCCAATCGCCTTCGTTTATAGATGAGGAAACTGAGGACAAGAGAAGTTAATTAAGTTACCCACAGTCCCATAAGTAGTATCAGAGGGGACAATGGAACTCGAGATCTCTGATTTCTGGACCCAATGCCCTTTCCATTGTAGTATACAAATCCCTTAGATATCTAATGCACTGCTGCTATTGAAATATCCTTCATCTCTACTCATCTGGCTAACGCTCTAGTTCAAGCCCTTATCGCCTCTCTTCTGGACTATGGTGATCGTCCTCTAACTGTTCTGTGTGCCTCTCCTCCCACCTCCTCCATCGGATCCTTCATACAACTACAGAGACACAAGATCTGGCCCTGTCACTCTCATACTGAGCAGTCTGGAGTGGCTCCTTGTTGTTTCTAGGGTAAAATACAGGTGCCTCAGCCTCAGCTTCAAAGCCTTGAAGAGATGGCTCCAACTAGGACTTCATGCACTCTGTCTTCCAGCTGGACCAAATTGTCCCCTAAAAACCTCAGTCTCCTGCCTCTATGTAGTTGCACTGTTTATCCTCCGTGCCTGGAATACACACTCAATTCCAGTCACCTTCTCTGCTCCCCTTTTCTTCAAGGCTCAGTTCAGGTGCCACCACCTTCCAGAAGGATTCCCTTATGCCTCCAGGAATTAACCTGCTCTCTTCCCTCAGTACCACAGTATGTATTCATGTGTGCATGTTATATCACACATACCCCGACCAGCAAAAGCTAAGCTCCTTGAGGGCAGGGATGGCTTTGTTTACATCTTTGTGCCCCTTGCATCTAGCATAAGAGCTAATAACAGCAAACAGTAATATAGTGGTTACTATGTGCCAGGCACTGTGCTAAGTGCTTTACAAATATTATCTCATTTGATCCCCACAACAGTGAGAAGTAAATGCAATTATTATCCCCATTTTACAAAGGAGCAAATTGAGGTAAACAGGAGTTAAGTGACTTGTCCAGCATCATACAACTGGTAAGTGTCTGAGGCCACTGAGGTCTTTCTGACTCTAGATCCAACACTTCTCCACCTAGCATCTAGCATAGTCCCTTGTGCTTAACAAAGGTTTGTTAGAGTGAATTGAAGAAATCTTTGGGGAACATGAAGACTCACCCTGAGCCAAAAGAATAGGAGTCGAACCATGCACAATTCAATACAATACCAGGTACTCATAAAGCTAAGGGTGCCTCTTTATTACACCAGGAATTGCCTACCTCAGGCAAATGTACCGAACTCTAAGCTGTTCTTTGAAGAAGAAAAAAACAAATAAAAACTATATCCCTGGATGAGCTATGTGACTGCAAAAATAGACCCAGAGGGCTCCGTAAGGCAAGTTATAAGAGATCTTCCTCCAGGAATTACAAAAGAATAACCAAAGGAGAGTTCATTGTCTGAAGAAGTCTGCAAGGAAGCCATTTGTAAAGCCAAGGAAATGTTTGTTGAGTAGGAGTCTTATATAAGTAAAGTTTTCTAGGAAGAAAATGAAGTTCTTTTCAGTATTGCATCAAGTCTTTCAAGTTTTCAGTGGCTATTTGGGACACTGAAGTAGTAACTTACTGAAAAACCCTTTCATGGAGAGAAAATTAATGCTATTTCCCAAAGGGTTGAACTTGGGCTTGAGTAGAAAATGACACCTGCAGAGAATTTGGATGTCTGGGAGGAAAGAATGTGCTAGGCACCAACATTAAAAAGTAAGCTTGCCTCTTGGTGCCATCCCCTGAAATTTTCCACTGGGAAGAAAAATAGCACATGGCAAAGAAAAATCAAGAATTTGCCCTAATGGAAAGAAATGCCTGCTGTTCCTCTAACCCCAAACAGCCTTTGGTTTAAATGAAGGGAAGGCCTAAAGAGAAGCAGCAAGCTCTAGAGGAAAGAGAACTTGCCATGGCAGAAAGGCGTGAGGTTCAAGTCCTTCCTTTAACATAGATTAAATGTTTGACCCCTGGCAAGTCACTTTGTTTGGCAGTGCCCTCCAACAGGCTAAGGACTGAAGGAGCTACTGAGGTGCACACCAGTGTTGAAGGAGAAACACACTCAAGTTTAGAGCAACCAAAGAATGGGAGACAAGCTCCATTCAATCCAGAAATAAGAAAAGAATTTTATTAGGCGAGGAAGTAGTTTGGGGTGGTATAATAGCCTAATAGCTGATGGAATAGTCTGGGGTCTAATCATGTAGCCTTAGGACTGATGAACAAGCCCAGGGGCTAGTAGAGTAGTCTCTCTAGAGCTGATGGAATAGCAGCTCTCCAGGCAAGGAAGAGCATATCTCTGAGTATGGAGTATCCGCTCTGCTGTAGAGTGGCAGCTTCATGTATGGAGTAGCAGCTTCCACTGAAGAGGGACAGCTTCCACCACAGAATAGCAGCTTCCACACTCTGTGGATCAGGGCTGATATATGTATTAGGGTCTAGAAGCTTGTCATCTCCCATTCCAGAGAAATCTTTACCTTTCCTGAAAACTCTGGAAGGTGGATGTGGCCAAATTCCAGTGGAGGTGAGTTTGGGGTTTGAAGTCATAGGGAATAAGGAGCATGTGAAAGTTTGGGGGCTCCTTCTGGAATGCCAGAGTCTCCAGGGTGCAGGTCCCCCGTTCCCCATGGTCCACTTGGTCATCATTTGTCAATGTGGGAGAGGTCTCGCTGTCCTTCTGGAATGAGAATCTGGGAAGGTGGGAAGCACTACGTTGAAGCACCACTAGAGATAATTAATTATGTCTTGCAGTTCCAATCAAAGTAATTAGTAAAAACAGATAAAGCACAAAGCTGATGCCCAGTATAGAATATTACAGATCCAGGCCAATGAATTGGGAAATGATCAATCTGCGATTCATGCTTGACTATTGCTAAAACTACAGTTTTGCAGTTGATGTTTACCTAGTACTAACTGAGGAGAAATACAAGATTTCAGAGTATGAGGGTCCCATTCCTATTCACCCTTCACTGCCTACTGTCTGCCCCATCACTAGCATGGTCCCCATTTGTGGAGGGAGCTTCCACACTGGGCTCCATGTTGGTGGGAGTTCAGGGAGTGTCCATGCCTGGATCCCCACACTGATTAAATTACAGCTCTTCCCCTCCTTCCACCTCCATTCTCAGATTCCTCCCGGGCTCCAAAGCCCACAAGTGGATATTATTAATACATTCCAATAATGAAACTACGGCCATCCCAGCCTTATCAGAATTCACTGCTATTTGTCTTCATGAACAGGACTAAAGCCAACCTCTGTCTGACCCTAATGTGAAAAAGAATAATCTGTAATAGGAAAAATAATGGATAAAAATTGGCACTGTCAGTACCCTAAGACCTAGTCCTATGCCAGAGGACAGGTTTGACACAGACAATGATAAAACTGGCTCTCGGCTCTCAATTACTAATTAACCATTTTCCTTGCAAATACCTTCTGTCAGTTTTAAAGAGAAAAAAAAAGAAAGCTGATAAGGAAGAGAACTTCACCATATTGGTTCACATTTATCAGCATACACGAGATAAACAGCACTAATAAAAGACCTTTTCCGGTACACCAGAAGCCAAGTAGTCTAGTATCCAAATGATCCCTAAAGCCCATTCCCCAAATATTCTAGGCTAGAAAATGAGGCTGGGTTTGTCATCTTCCCAAGGGACAGTGGAGCCTTCTGAACAAGAGTCTGTGCAGTGCAATGATCTAGAACTGAGTTCTTAGCCATTGGTGCATGCTGGGGTCCATAGGCACTCTGGTCAAACCTGTGAGCCCCTTCCCAAAATGATGTTTTTAAATGCATAAAATAAAATGCAAGGACTACAAAGGAAGCCAAAGATTAGTGAAAACAAAGATGTAATTTTTCCCATCCACATTCACGGGCCCCATGAAATTGACCCCAAGGGCCTGTGAACTCCAAGTTAAGAATTCCTGATCTAGCCAAACTAGGTGCATCCGCAAAACCGGCCCTTCCTAAATCTAGTTCAGATAAGCCGCAGCTGGAATCCAGACCCAGTTAAACACATGCCAGAGGCCCAGGAATAGTTCAAAGGCTTCAGAGCAGGTCAAACCCAAACCTAAGGAGATAGTTCTCTTCTAACCCAAACCAGCTTTTGCTTTTATAACTACAAAGTTCACAAACCTTGCAGAGATTTAGGTCATAAATAGGCAGGTGCCTGTTTTTCAGAACGTTTGTACCTATTATTTTCTCATTTTAATTTTGCAGTGATCTTGCAGAAGTAAAATAAGACTTTAATGTCTCCATTTGTACATAGGGAAACTGAGGCAGTGAAGTGTAATACTTTGTCCAATGCTATGAATCATTAATGATAAGACTAAAAGTCAAGTCCTCTGACTTCTTAGCCAAAGTTCATCCCATTAGAGCAAATGTTTGCTTTCTTTTTAAAACCTTACTTTCTCTCTTAGTAACAACTTAAGACAGAAGAGCAAGTACTAGGCAATACGATTAAGTGACTTGCCCAGGGTCACATAGCTAGAAAGTGTTTGAAGCCAAATTTGAACCCAGGACTCCTGGATTCCAAGCCTGGTACTCTATCCATTGTGTCACCTCCTAACCCTATTTCAATATAACTGACTTTCCTTGGAATCCCATGTATTTTATTTTATGCCTTTAAAAACATTATTCTGAAAAGGGGCTGACAGGCTTCACCAAACTGCCCAAGTGGTCCATGGTATTAAGCAGCCTGAGACCATTTCCTAGGGCTCATTGTCTGAGATGGCAGACCATGTACCCTCCTCCAACATGACAGTTGAGAGGATTTTAACAATCCCTGAAGAAATGGGCTTCAAGCTCAGTGTCAAATTAAAACCCAGAAACCATGTCTTTCTATTCATTGGGAGACAGCTCAGGACCATATCCAAAGAGAGAAAGCTGTTATGCATAACAAATAGCAGGGGCAGCCAGGTTGCTCAGCAGATAGAGCATCAATTTGGCATCAGGAGGACCTGGGTTCAAATTTGACCTCAGATGTTTCCTAGCCACAGGGCAAGTCATTTAACCCCATTTCCCTAGCCCTTGCCCTTTTGTCTTAGAACTGTTACTAGGACAGAGAGTAAAGATTCTAAAAAATAAATAAGATAGCAACCTATCATATTCATATGCCTTAATGTGAGAAGTAATAAAATGTAATAGGATAGGAGGGGAGGTGTAGTCAGATCTGCAAAATCATTGAAATGGATAATTTCCAGCAAGGAAATTCTCTGTCAATGTAAGTGGGCACCCACTTGGGGGGGGGGGTCTGTGTGTATCTGTGTGTGTACATATATATGAGACATATATTACATATATATATATATATGAGTTGTCTGGGGACACTGAGAGGTTATTTAATTCAGCCAGTGACACACAGGCAGTATATGTCAGAAGTAACACTTGAAAACAATCCTTCCCAACTCCACGGCTGACTTTCTATCTATTCCCCTATTTGAAATAAAAATCAGTATTACTACAAAAGAATAACATATTAGATTCTTCTCGATCACTAATACCTGAGTGTGATTTGGTTTTTGATATCCAACTGAAATAATGTCAAAGGGGAAATGAGACTCGGGATGGAGGAAGAAGGCAGGATGCTGCTAACAGAGGGTCATCACAGGACACTGGGTATCCAGAAGTGAGGAAATGGAGTAGCAGCAGGAGTGAGTGTCGGACATTTGAAAGGGGCAAAAGGTAATGAAAACTAACCCCCAACTTCACACTTTTAACTGATTATCCCTGCCTTGCCACAGGACTTGCACAGGACTGAACACAGCATTTATGATCTAAACTTCAGGAGCATTTTACTTGATCCCAAGAATGGTCCAATGGTCCAATGGATATTTAATATCGACTGCTTGTAGTGCACAAGTCTCCACACGGGGCATACTTACCCAAACCCATTGGCTACCTTAAAGAAAGGTCTAGGAAACTTGCCCTCTCTGCAACACAGCTCCCTCCAATCTTCTGGAGAGTTGTCTAAATTCCCTTCAGGTCTCTCTAGAGAGAGAAGCAATCCTCTATGGGTTAGCAACCCATTTTCCTAGCTTAATATCTTTCTAGTCTGTCTCTGCCTCCCTCCCTCTCTTTCCTGAAATGCTGTAGTTACTGCTCCATCACTGGTAATGACAATGAACATTTTTGCAATCTCAGTTTTTATTATAAAGTGATTGAAGAGCAGTAAGGATAAGTTATGCCATTGAAACTAAGGAAATCCTATCGAGCAAATGGTGTGTGGATAGAAAGTTTTATTGTAGCAGCCTGTATTTTTCTCCCCCAATGAATCAGTCAAAAATAAGAAGCTATCACCTCCCCGTTTTGGACAAAAGCTCTCAAAAGTATAGCCGATGATATTATAATTTTACCAGTGACAATTTCAGCTCCAGCTGAATAGATGAGATGCCCCAGAGGTGAAAAGGGGAATATTACATAACTAGACAAGGGCCAAGAGTAATAAAAGTAAGATCCTCTCTATCCAGATTCAGCTTGTTTCAATTTCATATAATTTCAACTTGCTTGGGATGACATATCTGTAGGAAAAAAGTGGCTCCTAGTGGCCAGGTGTTCAGTCATTCCCAATTGCTCTGAGTCTTTCCCAAAACAAGGAAGGACAAACACTTGGAATGAAGAAGGGTCTGACTCCTAGGATCTTTTCATATTTTTGGTCTGTCTCTGTTTCTGTATCTCTTTTCCTATACCTGTTTCTCTTTAGAGAACTGTTTTTTCCTGAGTCACCAGTGATACCAAACTACCTATACCATTGGTGACAGTTTAGTGTTCTGATTCAGAGAGTTAGAAGCCATTTCCCTCCATAATTTCAATTTTTTTAAAAATGGAAATATCTCCAACAAGATCAAAGAAAGAAAAAAAGCAAGTATAATGGTTGATTCTCGTTGTTTGTAAGTTCTATATTTGTGAATTCATCTACTTACTCAAATTTATTTGTAACCCCAGAATCAATACTCATAGCACTTTTATGGTCATTTGGGAATATGTCAAGAGTTACGAAAAATTTGAGTTGCTAGACTTGCACGTTTCCATCAGAGGTCAAACAAGGCCATGCTCTGCACTCTTATTTCACCTCAATGATGTAAACAAATGTCCTTTTAGCAGTCTTTTTGGTGCCACATTTTTTGCATTTTTGTTCTTATTAGTGATTTCTCTGTTTAAATGGCTTTCAAGCATGCTGCTGAAGTGCTCTCTGGTGGTCCTATGCACAAGAAGATGAGCCTTATAAAGAAAATGCATGTGTTAGCTTAAGTTTTGTTCAGTGATAGTGTTATAGTGCCATTGGTCGTGAATCCAATGGTAATGAATCAACACAGTACATCCAGAAAAAGGAAGAGGAAATTTTCCAATCTGTCTGAGTCACTCCAGAAAGTGATAAAGTAGCTATTGTGACCAAAGTCTACCAGGAGACTAACATTGTGTTTCCCCTAGGAGCTATGGAATTGGCATTCCCTAATTCAGTGTTTACAATAACTTTATAGAACCTAATTACTACAAATGACAAGAATCAACTGTACCAAAGCAATTCTTCATATAGTAGCACAGAACTGGGGACTAAAAGAGAACCTGTCAAGAAAATGACTAAAGAAATTATAGTATATCAGTGTCATGGAATACAAATGTACCATAAGAAGTGATGCTGTGTAACCCTGGGCAAGTCACTTAACCCAAATGCCTAACCCTTATCTCCCTTCTGCCTTGAAAGCAATACTTAGTATTGATTCTAAGATAGAAGGCAAGAGTTTTTTTTTTAAAGAAAGAAATGATGAAAAGGACAATTTTAAGGAAAACTAGGACATTCTGGATGAACTGATACAGAGCAAAGTTTGTAGAAACAAGAGAACAATTTATTAGATAATAACAATATTGCAAATACAAAAAATAAAAACTTTGAAAGACTTTAAAACTTTGATCAACACAATGACCAGCCATGCACAGTTGAAGAAAACCAATGGTGAAACACAAGAGATGATGTAGTCAGGATACAAAATAAGATTAGATAGATAGATAGATAGATAGATAGATAGATAGATAGATAGATAGATAGATAGATAGATAGATAGAAAGATAGATGGATGGATGGATAGATAGATAGATAGATAGATAGATAGATAGATAGATAGATAGATAGATAGATAGATATTGGGATGTGGTCAATACAATAATTCGTTACTCTTAACTGTTTATATTTGCTACAAAGCTTTTTTGCTTTTTTTCCAAGGAAGAAGGGAAGAGGAACGTAGGAAAGAGAAAAAATAAATGTATGTTAATTCTTTTTAAAAACAAGAAAAAAGGTTAGGGATTCATCCTGAATGTACTACTGTGATGCTTTATGATGGCATGGATGTGATTCTGAGTTCTCAAAAACTATGCCAATAGAGTGTAAACTTGAGCAGTTTCAACAATCCTGGAAAAACTCTGGATATGGCCATAACAATAATTGGATTCTGCTTTCCAAGTTCTAGCCTAACTAAATATAGAGAGATTCCTTACCTAAAGGCCCCTGGGTGATGAGGCAGCAAAATATAGCAGAAGGAGCCCTGTCCCCGATGTCACAGGGGCTTAGTTCAAATCTCATCTCTGATTCTTCCTACTTCTATGACCTTGGGAAAAGTTCCTTAAATTGTTTGGGCCTCAGTTTCCTCAGCTTTAAAATGAAACATTTGAGTTAAAAGTCCCTGCGATCCCTTCCAACTTCATTTCTATGATTCTATGAATTCTTTGGCCATGGTAACCCATGAAACAAAAATAGCCCTCAGTCTTGTGTGGCTTCCTTCCATTTCTTCAGGGAAGATGGAAAAGTGATGAGGTGAGGGAGGGCAGGATTCAGTCAGGAATCAAACAGTTTTTAGACTATCAAAACTTTTCCCTGCTTGTTATTAGTCAAACTATGAGATCCTTGGCCAAAGACCAGTAAATGGGTGAACACGCTGCTGGAGCAGAGAATATTGATATTAAAAATATTGGTATGGCCATTGTTTCAAAAAGAAGCTCTGAGTCCTTCAAGGATCTTTGCATTTTCAGAAAGGCTTTTGCAAGTGTATCCTCCTGAAACCCCCTCACCTCTGTCTTCTCTGAGATTAACTTCCATGTAGATTGTAACTACCTAGTGTGTCCAGAGTTGTTTGCATGGCATCTTCCCATTAGAATGTGAGTTTCCTGAGGGCAAGAACTCTTTCTGCTTTTGTATCCTCGGCGTTTAGCAGAATGCCAAGAACATTTGTGGTAGTGATGGTGGTGGTTTTTATTGTTGAGATTTTCTCATTCGTATCTGATTCCTCATGACCCCATTTGGGGTTTTCTTGGAAAAGACACTAGAGTGGTTTGCCACTTCTTTTTCTAGTTCATTTTACAGATGAGGAAACTGAGGCAAATAGGGTGAAGTGGCTTGTCCAGGGTCACATAGCTAGGAAGTGTCTGAGGCCAGATTTGAACTCGGGAAGATGAGCTTTCGTGACTCCAGACCTGGCACTCTAGCTGCCTAAGTGTGCCTAGCACATAGTAGATAATCAATAAATGCTTCCTGATTGACTGAACTGTCAACTCTCCTCCTCATGTTTAACTCTGGGCCTAACTCAGTTCATTTACAGTGTCTGTCCAAGACAGATAGATCTACATACATACATAAGGAACAAACTATAAAGGTCGTCCATCTGACTGCAAGGAAGCGTATTTGCTTTTAGCCTAAACAATGTCATGAGCATCATGAGTTCCTTCATTTCACTTCTTTCCATCTTCTCCAAATTCTATAAAATGCAATCAAGTCTATTACAAAATTCCATCCTTCAACCTATGGCAAACAAGGGAAGGGAAGAGAATAAGCATTTATATAGCACTGCTCTGTGCCAGGCACTGTGCTAAGCCCTTTATAAATATTAATTCATTTGATCCTCACAACAACCCTGTGAGCTAGGTGCTCTTATTATCTCCATTTTACAAATGAAGAAACTGAGGCAAAATGAGGTTAAATGACTTGACAAGGGTCACATAGCTAGTAAATATTCGAAGCTATATTTGGTCTTAGGTCTTACTGACTCAAGACCTTTCCTCTATGCACTGTGCCACCCTGCTGCCTTGATAGATGAGTCAGAAAAGTTCCATAAGAGCTAAAAAGACAACAAGCCATAAATGCCCCCACTTACATCACAGGCAAAAACAAGGGAATAATACTCAGACCATCAGCTAGGATTACATATAGATGTCATATATATGTGTGTGTGTATAAATTTGAGAACTCAAAAATTAAATTAAGCACATTAATTGTAAAATGGGTTGGGAAGGGATGAGGGGGAGAAGGAGGAGGATGAGAGAAAGAAAGAAAGAAAGAAAGAAAGAAAGAAAGAAAGAAAGAAAGAAAGAAAGAAAGAAAGAAAGAAAGAAAGAAAGAAAGAAAGAAAGAAAGAAAGAAAGAAAGAAAGAAAGAAAGAAAGAAAGAAAGAAAGAAAGAAAGAAAGAAAGAAAGAAAGAAAGAAAGAAAGAAAGAAAGAGACAGAGAGAGAGAGAGACAGAGAGAGAGAAAGAGAGAGAGAAAGAGAGAGAGACAGAGAGACATAGTCAGAGACGGATAGAGAGAGACAGAGACAAAGGCAGAGAGAAACAGAGACAGAGACAGAGAGAGACAGAGAGAGAGAATGGAGAGAAAAAGGAGTCCCCAAAGGGAGGGTAGGAGAGAAAAAGATAAAAATAATTTAAATGAATTCTCCTGCCAATATGGTCTTAAAAGAAACTGTTAGAAAACTATCTAGACAAAAGTAGTAAAAATATATATATAAATAAAATAAAATAAAAAACAACTTAATAAGCCAACTACTCCAAAAATAGCTCTTTTATATTTAAAAAAATCCCAGGGGAAGGTATATGGCTCAGTGGATTGGGAGCCAGGCCTAGAAACAGGCTATCCAGGGTTCAGATCTAGTCTCAGACACTTCCTACCTGTGTGACCGTGAACAAGTCACTTAATCTCCATTGCCTAGACTTTACTGTTCTTCCAATCTAGAACAGATACACATTATTGATTCTAAGAAGGAAGATAAGAGAAAGATTTCAAAATATAGGCAAATTGAGTAAAGAAAATCACAGTCTGTCAGAAGGAAGGAATCCCTAAAGAACCAGCCATTTCCTTGAGGGAAAAGAAATGAACTATAAAAGAAAATAATGAAAAGATTGAGAATAGTAGCTATGAAAAAGTTAAGGAACATATTTTCCTACCTGAAAGAAAGTCTTAACAGCCTCAAGGCTCTGAAAAACCATCAGATGATGAGCAACTGTCTTTCATCTCCACTGAGTCCAGCACAAGAGGAATGGGGCTAGCATTTGTAACAGCAAGTACTACTTTTATGGGTAAAAATGGGAGTGGGGATTAAAAAGAGAGGATACTAAGAGATGATTCCACGAAATGAGACAAGAAGCTATTTCCAAAGTTTAGGAAGCACAGTGGAAAATGGACGGTATTTGAAGTCAGGGGGCCCAGGGCTAAATTCTGCTTCTGCTACTTAATGTCTCTGTCTGAACCTTAAGGTAAGTTATTTAACCTTTGAGCCTCAGTTTCCTCATCCATAAAATGAGGGGCTGGGACTAAATGACCTATAAGATCTCTTCCAGCTCTCAGCCTATGTGAATTCTACTTCTGCATCAGCACCAAGCATATAGATAGCAAGCAGTACGTTTCATGGACTATAGATAAAAAGGGGGCCATTTCTGATCAACAGATCTGTCCTGCTAAATAAGAGAACATAAAGACCAAAAAGGACTAGAATAGAAGGTGAAATCCAAAGTATATAATCTCTCTAAAATAGCTACAAAAGATGTATCAGATGTAAATCTCTATATTAACAAAGTTTAAAATGGAATCCTTCTGCTACTGGCTAGTTTCACAGGCATCATTTGTCCAAGGTCCATGAATAGATTAGAGAAAGAAGTGGGAAGAACACCATTGCTGGGCACTGGCCAAAAGAATGGGGCTTTTTCAAGGACAATGTGATTTATTGGCTGTTATGATTAGAAATGATTTCTGTATTTTCTACTTTGGGCTTCAGATATGAACAGGAGCAATGAAGAACATTGGATGCCTTAAACTTTTATTTTCTCTGTTCAGTAAAGGGTTACCGTTACAGGGTAGTAATATTCCTCTTGGACAAGCACCATTTATGATGGGGAGGGGATGGTGATGAAGCTTGACTCAGCATGTTGGCACCCCTGGTTCTGGAACTCAACTGTTCACATTCTTAACTCTGTTCTGAATTTGTGGATTCATGCAGAGAAGCAGTTTAGGTACATGGAGTCATGACAAATAATGCTTTAGATTGGTGGCTTCCCAATAGGTGCTCTGTTCTCTTTGATGCTGTAGCTGATCCTGAATACACTTCCTTTCTATTTGGTTTTGGGTCCTTTGGTGAATTTAAAGAGGTTTGTTGATACCTAGTAAAAAGAAGATGCTGCTTTTGTTGGGGGTATATATTAGACTGATGAAACACTAGCCCATATTTCTCTTAATGGTAATGAAGGTATCTTTTCATTTGTAGGTGGGAGATTGGTCCAAAGCAATCTTTTTACACAATGGAATTAAACAATAGATATTTAAGACAATGTGTTTTTTTTTAATTTGTTTGGGGTTTTTTCCCCTTTTCTGACTGGCCTGGAATTTCATCAGTATAGGGAACTGTGGGTAAGGAATTTTATCTACTAAAACAGATTAATATCGATCTTTATGATAACTTAGCATTCTCTAAGATACTGAGAAGTTAAAAGATTTGCCCAGGGTCACACAACCAGGAGGAACTCAAATTCTCCTTTTGTCTCCTAAGTCAGCTTTTTATCCACTACACATAGTGCATCTCTAGTTGTTATGCTAATGTAAAACTGTGGCATAAAGTCCCTTTTAGTCTTAGGTCCATTGACATCTGAATATGAAGGAACCAGGAATGGTGGTTGGTACTGAGACTAAGGGAGGCAGTGATCTTGCCCCCTCAGTTAAATTGACCTCTGAACCTTTTCTCCATCTATTCAACTACATAGATGGTGGTATGGTCCAAGTTTGGACAAGTTCCAACCTCCAAAGACCTCAGTTACTTCATCTATAAAATGAAGACATTGGAGTAGATGATCTCTGAGGTCCCTTCTAAAGCTAAATGTAGATCTATGCACAATCTACAGAGACTTCAAATTAAACTGGAAAACCCGGAACCCCCAGAGATGTCTGGTGATTATTAAGCAAAGCTGTTTACCTTGTTTATAACAACCTTCAGAAATGAAAATTTGGGAAATATATTGGATAGTCACCACAAGCTAGGGTGAAATCTCTAAACCAATAGGACCTCAAACAAGGAAGAGAAGGGGGTTGGGAGAAGAGTAGAAGCTACTAAGCTTAAAGGGTCTTAGCCAACTGGACAATCTCACTTTTTGTCCTAAAGACCTTGATTCCCAAGGCTGAGAATATCCAGCTAGGGAGATGAAAAATCCTCAGTTGTGTCTGTGAGGAATTAATACAGTGGAGTTTTCTGCTTGGATCTATCATGTCACCAAGCAGCAGCCTGGGCAAAACAGTGCCTAATCCATCCAACAGATATTATGAGACTATTGTGCAGAGACTATAAGCCTAGCTGGAAACAGACCTATCTATTCACCTTGGGGGGGGGGGGGCGGTCCCAATCGGCAAACCACAAGATTAGTATCAATAGGAGCAATGTAAAATTTGATGCCACATCTCTCCACTCCTGTTCTCTGGTGATGCTGTGTGCATTTCTGGGAGAGTACACCCAGAGCATATGGGGCAATTGTTTTGTCAATACTTTTCATACTATGCCATTTCGTTAAATGTTTTTGCTCTAAATTTTTTGTGTCCTTTGGCTGACTATCAGTAGCTCACAAGTCCTAGTTTTAGAGGTGTGGGACTACAAAGTTCCTTGAACCTGGGGTAGCCATCCATCAGGAATCCTTTCCTGCAAATTGGGGAGACCCTAAGTTGCTATATTAGAAAACTGGCCCATTTGAAATTCAACTGTACCAGGTAAAACGAACAGCATGAGCAAAGACCTGTAGAGGCAGGAAAGCACAAGGCATGAGATAATGTTTGCAAAACTGAGTTTAAATCTGGATTCAGACACTTCATAGCTCTCTGACACTGGGCAAATGATTTAACTTCTACTGATTTCAATTTCCTCTTTTTGGATTCAAAAATCCTCAATTTCCTCTCATTATAAAATGAGAATAATAATAACACCTTCCCCAAAGTGTTGTTGTGAGATGCTTAGAGGGATCGGCAACACATAGTAGGAGCTATATAAGCATTTATTCCTTCCTTCTAGGAATAGAGTGAATAAATCACTTTGGCTAGGCCATAGACTATGTAGGAGAATAGTGTTGAGGTCATTTTATGGAGTATCTTGAATTCTGGGCCAAGGAGTCTGAACAATTGGGAGTTCCTGAAGTGTTGTAAATACAGGAACAAGACAAACAGAACACTTTTTACTTTTTGAGGGGAAAAAAGGAGAGAGAGAGAGGTTAACTAATGACATTTGTTTTTTTTTATTTAAATTTGTTTGTTGCATTAAAATATCCAAGTAACTACTCTCCTCCTTCCCCTTTACCTTTTAGAGAAGGCACCATTTGACAAAAAGATAGACAGAGAGAGAGAGAGAGAGAGAGAGAGAGAGAGAGAGAGAGAGAGAGAGAGAGAGAGAAAGAAACCATGTCTTACTTATTTCTATTTATCAGATCTTTCCCAAATTCTGAATCAAATTTTTCTCTGCAGTTAGTGAGGTCCCATAATCTGACCATTTTTAGATGAACCAGTTTCTCCTATGACTTCTTTCCAGTTCCAGTGACACCTCTGCTGCTAAAGCATGTTGCCTTGCCTTCCATTTGTGATCCCCTTTGAAATTTCCTTCTTTTTCTACTCTATTTACTCTGCTATTTCTCTGTCCCTCTGTCTATGCCTCTGTTCCCCAGGAAATAGTAAAGGAGATCCTGGATCAAAAATACCAGAATGGAAAAATCCTCATCCCTGCTATAGATGAGCAATTAGTCTAATTTACATAAAGGTACAAGGTCACTGAAAGATTAAGGGATTTGTCCATAGCTACATAACTAGTATGTATTAGAAGTAAATTTAAAGCTCAATTCTTTCTGATTCTAAAACTGGTCTTCTCTCTGCTGAGCCAGACTGTCTCTTCTATTCTATTAAAGCCACTTGATCATTCCCTACATCTTGTGCCTGTATAGTTTTTCTCTCCCTGCCACCCCAGGGACTTACTACCTTGCAATTATTCCTGAAAAACTATCTCCTATTTCTGATGGAACATTTATCTAATTTTTCAAGGTCACTGAATCCTCTCCTGGATCCAAGCTGTCCAAGATGATGTCATTCATACTTAATGGGCATCATCCAAGTCATTGATAAAAGCATGCTTCTGGATAAGTAGTCAGATGTTCTTACTGACTCACCTTGAAAGACAAAGTCAGCACCCACATCCTTTGTCTAACTGTTGGAGAGATCTGGATCATTCATAGCACCCCAAAAGAATTTCAGCAGCTATTGGTAGCAGCAGCAGCAGCAGTAGTAGTAGTGGTGGTGGTGGTGGTGGTGGTGGTGGTGGTGGTGGTGGTGGTGGTGGTGGTGGTGGTGATGGTGGTGGTGGTGGTGGTGGTGGTGATGGTGGTGGTGGTGGTGGTAGTGGTGTGGTGGTGGTGGTGATGGTGGTGGTAGTAGTGGTGGTGGTGGTGGTGGTAGTAGTAGTAGTAGTTGTTGTTGTTGTGGTGGTGGTTGTGGTTGTTGTTGTTGTAGCTGCCTGACTCAGTAGTTTCTTAACTCCCCATAATCTTAAAGACTTTAGCATTAAATGCTTTAATATTAATTTCATTTCAAATCTAATGACTTTGAGCAGTACTGGTTCCATCTCTAGGACTTACTACCTGTGTGGCCTTGGGTAAATCATGTATATCCCCCTTGGCCTTGATTTCTTCATATTTTAAATGGGGGTAGTGGGGATAGAGAGACCTCTCAGCCCTAAGCCAATGATTCTTTTGGCCCATCTTTAAGCGTGTGCCATTAGAGTAGTTTGGAACATCAAAACCTCAATATAAAAAGATTTAAGGAAATAAGCAATGGTCATACACAAGTTAAGTCAGCAACTCAGTTGTAGAGAAGGTATTACACAGGATGACACACCCTATCCATGATGAGAACTAGTGGATTTTACCCACCCTGAAAACTTGGGTTCAATGCAGATTCTTGAAGCACTATTTGACCCTGTTGGTTCCTACTAAGAAGCAGTCTATGAATGCCAAGAACTAAAGCTTCAGTACATTTGTATTGTTTGGGGGGGTTGGGGGAGAGAGAGGGGGACAGGAGTGTTATTTTGAGCTCATATCAACAGCTGGATTTCTACCTGCATTTTGCCATGATTGGCCCTTTATATGGCACTCCATAGCATACCCATGACAATAGTTTTTTTTTTCCAAGTCTTCTATTTGTTTTAGTTTCCTCAACTGTAAAATGAGAATAACAATAACATCTACCTCAGAGTTCTTGTGAGAATCAAATGAGGTAATATTTGTAAAAGGTGGTTAGAAGGAAGACTTGGAATTTCATTCATTAGTAACAATCAATCTCATTCCTATTTAAGTTGGGCAATTACCTATGTTGCCGCATAAAAACAAAGGAAA